>NC_079491.1:75582722-75885753 GCF_020520425.1 Spinacia oleracea | reverse complement strand
GATTCCCTTTCCATACCGCTATAAATATGAGGCTAGGGCTCACAATTTATAACACAAGTTTAAAAGTATTCAAAGTGAGTTTTTGAGAGAAAAATTCAGTCACACATTTGCCTATAAAGTGCCAAAAATAATAGTACCTTAATGGCGATTCTAGTTGGTCAATCTTAAGGCGGATCCGGACGTGCTGTGGACTATCTACGGAGGGACGACACTTGGAGTCCTAAAGACTTGTTCTTGTTCGGTTCGGGCGCAGCTAGGGAAGGCACGCAACAAAGAGTATGCATCTAATCTATGCTAAATGATTATGTGTAAATAATATGTTTTCCCGGGTTTATGGTTTTTCCGCATGATTTATGAATTGTCATATGTATCATAACCTAACAGTGGTATCACGAGCCCCTTATTATTTTCATAATCTAAATTGCATGAACATGGTTAAATATTACAAATTTGCAAGAATTAAAAGGGGTGATTAATTTTCGTAATTGTTAATTAATTGCAAATTGCGTTTATTTAATTATACGTACGCAGTTTTTCGGCAGTTTCTTCGTTACTCATCCGAATTGAGTGATTTTTGTGACAATTCCGCATGTAAAAGGCATTCTAAAATTTTGACAAAAATAGTATTTTTCTGCCGAACCCAGAATTCTCAAATTCGAAGCCTAACTATGAATTTTCGAAGGTTTTAGTTTTTCGAATGCAAAATTTCGTAAATTTAAGATGTTAAATTAAATATTTGCGATTCTTGTTGATAAATCTTGAATTTTTGATTGACCTACTGCATATGTTTAACAAGTTTGAATGCCTAGTCTTGTTAATTATGCAATCTAATTTGTAATTATGATTAATTTGTTGAAAATTAGAATAATTTAGAATTAATTTGATTTTCATAATTAATTGTAATTTAATTAGAAACCTATGATTAAAAACCACCATAAAAATTGTAAATTTACGATAAATTTTAAATTTTTATGACCTAGACTTGAATCCATAACAATCGGAAATCAATTGGATAATAAATTTTCGATTTTTCGCCCTAAAATTATGAAATTAATATTATTTATTAATTTGTCATTAATTTTAAATATAAATTTTAAATTTTTATGCGATTCGTTCATATAACTTGCACGCACGAAGCAATGGACGCTTCGTGTTACCCTTAAGGGGTGTTGTATAATGCGGGCATGCGACGACGAGCAAGGGAGCTCGTCGCCCATGCCGCACGAATGCAATGAGCAAGGGCGTAGTGCACGAGCACAAGGCAGCAGCCCTGCCTTGTGTCGTGTGCCACGACCAATGGACGAATGGGCATGGGCGTAGGGCGAGCCAAGGCAGTCGCGTGTGGGCAGCAAGCGAGCTGCGCCACAACGCGCGCTGCCTCGCACAAGAGCGCGCAGCCTCGCGCGCAGCGAGCGCAAGCTCGCGTGCCACGAGCGCTGCGCCCAGCATTGCTCGCGCGCACAGCGAGCGATGTCGCCCGCCCAGCGAGCGATGTCGCGCGCCCAGCGAGCGATGGCTCGCGCGCCCAGCGAGCGATGTCGCGCGCCCAGCGAGCGATGTCGCGCGCGCACTGCGAGCGATAGCCCGCGTGCGATGAGCGCTGGCGCGCGCAGCGAGCACCAATGCGTGCGGAGGCTTGCGATAGGGATGCAGCAGCTATGCGACGAGCGCATGGGCTGCGCGCACATGGCCAGCAATGGCTGTGTGCGTGCGGCCCATGGGCGTGCAACGCGTAGGGTGTTTGCGTTACGATTAGATCGTTCTGAATGTTTAATTTGAAAATTTCAGTTCACGTAATTTTAATTAATTTTAAAATTAATAATTTAAATTATTTTCTTGGATTTTAATTTTGAATATTATAATTATAATAAATGTTATTTATTCTAATTATTTTACTAAAATTAAAATCATGAATTAATTTAAATGCGACTGAAATTAAATTAAACTTTTTGGATTCAATTATAAATTTATATGAGCTTTAAATTTTAATTAAATTTGTATGTTTCCGGTTAGACTAGAAATACATTTTTATGTTTAAAATTGGTAAAGCATATGAATTTATTGGTTTAAGTGGGAGCGCTTTTTAGTCATAAACTCTTGATTAGGTCTACAAATCCTTAAGGTTAAAACAACTTGATTAGAATTAATAAGGACTGAATAATTGGTAGATTATTGGTGCCCTTGATTAATTGCTGCAAATGTTTACGTGATGCATAATGTGTTTTACTAACCAGCTATGTGGGCCATTCATGATAATGAATGGGTGAATGGTATATATTGTATATGTACTGTTTTGCAGGTTATGAAGTGACTAGTATGGCCCAAATAGGATAGAAAATATGGTCTGCGTACCATTAATTTGAATGTAATTGGTCTAAAGTACCAAAGTTATTTTTCAATTCAAATATGGTCTGCGAACCATCAAATAGTTGTAATTAGTTATAGCTTATCCTATTTGAAGAAAATGGTGCCTCCCACGGAGATTTTCAAGACGGACTTTGAAGTCAAAGCTTCAAGATGAAGTCGGGCCATACTAGATCACAAATATCTTATGCATGTTTTAAGTTATTTATTGCTTTTAAATATGTCTTAAAATGCATGAGATCAAAAGCTTGATTATGTTGCATGATTAAGGATTTTAGTTCACTTAAAATCTAACCAACATAGTAAGAGCCTTAAGTTCCAAACTTAAAAATTGAGTTAAAAGGTGCCATGCCAAAATATACACTTGCTTGGATATCCTTTACATCAATCTAGTAATAGTTTTCGCTCAGCGAGGTGTTACTTATTGGTCCTAAAGGGGCAAGGTACACAAATAATTGTGAGTACATGTTAGTTTTGGTGAAACTCAACGATATAAGTAAGGAGTCCTTTTATGTCGTGGCAAATTCGATAGGTTTACCTAATAAGTTCTTAGACGTACCTATCAACCAAGAATAGTTTCTAGACTATTAGCAAAAGGCTTTTGCTTACCTAAGATATTCTAGGATTAAGTCGACAAACTGTGCTTAGTTCTTCAATGATTTTAGGATCTTGGAATCATTTTATTCACACCTGCCGGAACACATAATTCGAATAAAATGCTAATGACTTGCTTAGATTGCATGATTGCTTTCATTTTCAAGTTATTACTCATGATAAATGTTTAGACTTTGCATGCTTCAATGAATGTTTTAATTATTGTTTATAATTAAATATCTTGCACTGCAATAAATCCTTTTAGAAAGGTAACAGTAAATTTCCTCGATTGGTAGTGAATCCAAGAACGATTCACGGAAATGAGAGAAAGTGAGCAATTTAAAGTGTACGTTTCTTATAGCGACTTTTATGGTTGTTTTCGAATATCAAAATCGAATGGCAAACCAATTGGTGCTTGTGAATTCAAAATACAATGTAGTTTTGAGATCGTAAAGCATTGAGTTTAAACGCTCAGCCTTACCAATGGTTAACAACCTAATATCGTTGTCCATTTAATTCTCGAATGAGTCTAGTCCCTAGACATTCGAATAGATCGATGCTTAGAGAACTTTAGAAGCTTCTGGTAAGATCATCTAGTTGAAACAAAATATTCAACATAAATTAAAATGGTAAAGAACCTTGTTGGTGACATTGGACATGTCTAACAAAGTATAAAAGTCAACACTAAAGAATTCAATTCTTAAGACTATAAGAAAGGGTACAAGAAATAGGAAAACGAGGAACAAATGAAAGGAATTTACGATTCCGTTTCTACCTATAAGTTTATGTTTAAAGAGAAGTGACCTAGCAATCAAACTTCCTTGGTATCATATACCGCTTGAGGTTCTTACTTCGGTAATAACTCAAACAATGGAAGCTAGGATACACTAATGACCTACAAGTGGGAAATGAAGCATGGCATTGCTACATTAATTGTAGGGTCATCTAGTTTGTTTTAAGTCCTTTCAAAGGCTGGAACTTAATGGCTACTTTGTTCCATAATCAGCATACCTAAATTTCTGTTTCAAACACAGAAAGACTCACATTCAGAAGAACAAAAACAATGTTTGTTTGTTTATTTGAATGAAATGGTCAATTACAGGTTGAGTCAATATGCTTGATTAAAACAAACAACTCTTTAAAGAACTTTACTAAGGTTCAAATCAAACCCTTGATTTGAGTTCCACTAATCTTTGGCATTGTTGCTTAGACCATATCAATAAGTTAAACTTCAAAAGCTCTATTTTGATGGACTTTTGGAAGTTCATTGATTTCTAGATCAATTTAAGACGACTAGTCTTACTTGTTGAAAGTAACAAAAGATATGAACTATTGTTAGAACGCCTAGACAATAGAGTTCAAAGCTAAAGAAAGATTTTATGACTTTATTATTTCACATGGATTTGAGTGAATATAGGTTTATTTACTCAAATGTGATATAAGTTGAATCTGTTTGGCTAGTTCAAAGATTCAGAAGTATAAAATCCACTTGGCAAGAAATCATAAAGATCTAGGTTAGATCATGTTGATGATTACTTGAGACCAAATATGATCATCAATGATTGTGTGTTGTAATTTCACAATCTAGGTCCATAAGATATGGCATATCTAAGTTGGAATGATCGAAGTCGATTAGTACTTGATTCGATCAATGATGAATCATAAAGACTTTTCCTATAATTTCTAAAACAAAATGCTCAACTACCACCAAACTAAACCAAATTCGTCAAAGCTTTTGAAAAGTAATTTCAGAATAACTTTTCATAAAATATCTAGAGAGTTGCAAAACTCAGTGGGAGCTTAGTGTTTGTCATTCGACAAACTAAGGCCCAAGTCTAGATATATGTTTCATTGTGATTTATTCTAATGAGACACAAGGGTATTGTTTCTACCACGAATTTTTGAGAACATAATGTTTGTTTGCTCGGAATAATGTCCTTTTAGAGATTCGTTTCCAAATTGACAAGTGGGAGAAAATAGACCTCGAAAGTCTTCGAGGCGAACAACAAACATAAACGGAAATTCCGGAGGCTTTTCGAAGTGCTTCAGAAAATCCGAACTTATTCTTTAAGGACTTTAGAAGTGGCTTTAAAAAATAGACATCTCTTAGAAGACTTTACAAGTGCTTCAAGGAGAACAGAATATTCAAAGGACTTTAAGTGGCTATTGATATTCTAATGTTTGATGTTCTATACCCAAGTAGGCATAGAGTTCAAGTCATTGGAACTATGAGATTCTTCTATTAGATAGTGAAGAAACATGGAGTTCAGGTCACTGAAACTATGCAATTCTTCTATTAGATAGTAAAGAAACCTACAACTTGCAGTCAAACTAAAAGAAGTGACTTGTAAGAAAGCTATGACGAAACCCAGATTCCCTAAAATGGTTAGAGGCCATATATAGACTATATGTTTAATTGGTTAAAGGCCATAAAACATACTCAATGTTTTGATGACAAAATTGAAATTTTGTTGATTTGCAAGAATAGGTTCACACCTATTGGTTGCAAGTTTGTTTTAAGGATAAAAACCATCAAACATGGAATTGTGTTCACACACAAAGCTAGATTAGTTGCTAAAGGTTACAAGCAAATTCATGGTGTGAATTGTGTTGAAACCTCATGCATAATCGTAATGCTCAAGTCTATAATTCAAGCAATGATTGCATATTGGTACATATAGCAATTGGATGACAAAACGTATTCCTCAATCAAATGTTGGAAGAAACTATGTACATGGTATGTCATAGGATTTGTGGATCCAAATAAATGCTTGAAAGAGAAAGCTAGTTTATAAAATCTAAGTACAGATTTAAAGCAAGCAATTGGGAATTAGAAATGTATTTTAGTGAAGCTAATAAGTATTTTAGTTTCATAAAATATACATGATTCTTATAGATATATAAGAAGTTTAGTGGGAGTACATAAAAACTTATTTGGTCCTATGTGTATCACACACATATCTCTCTATTGTGAAACAACATTCAAATGCTAATGACTTAGATTTGAAATTATTCATCAATGATGGACCATGGCGAAACTTAGTACATACTGGATATTAAGATCTATTTACAAAGATCTTATGATATTGTTTTGGATTAAGTAATGGCATTTACTAAATGAAACACGAAAGACTCCATTGGAGATATTCGACCCATATGAATAAATCTAAGTAAAGGATGTTTGAACTATGTATAAGCATTTACTAAGTTAAACATCAAAGAATCTAAGTAAGATTCTTAAACCTATATTATATGTCAAAGAATTTAGCTGGATTTAGTATCTACTGAAACTAGATGAGCTAAAGTTACATGAATAGAATTCAATTGGGAATTATTCTGCAAAAGAACTTATCATGTATGATATAATATGAGGATCGCCAAAAACGTATTGTATGACTTTAGCCATGACGAACATATACCAATCTCTATTGATCTAAGTAAAGATCAACTAGTTTGAGATCAAGAATACTTATGGTACTTGAAAAGGTACATAGGAATAGTTCTTGAATTCAAGGAAATAAAGATATGCTAAATATTGATGCTACACGCATAAACACTGGCAAAGGATCAAGCAAGACCCTTTGGAGTTAACCATTGATAAGGACGAGCTATAGAGCATCGTGTTTTGAAATGGCAACATGGATTGGAGACCATGAGTTGTTGCGTGGGAAATTAAAATAATAATTTCTATGTTCTAAGATATAGTTGGAGAGTCTTCCACATATCTATGAACTGCTTGGATAGGTAAAACCAAACAAAGCATCACTAGCAACCTATACAGTTGAAGTAAAAGTAATTATTGCCTAAGAAGCAATAAAACAGGGTTGTTTAAAGAGTTCTTCACTGAACTTGGGAAGATCACCTATCTGCTGGCTTGATGGTTCTTCATTGAAAAATGCGTAGAACCACTCTTGAAGCAAGAAAAAGGTCTGCTAACTTGATGGTTCTTCATTGAGAAATGCGTAGAACCACCATTGTAGCGAGAAAGACTAGATCACAAAATAAACATACTCAAAAGATCTTATCATCTATCTCGAAGAACATTCGATGAAAAGGATATTAAGATTGGCAAAGCATGATAACTAAACCTATGCAACAAGTGAGAAGCAACACTTACATTGTAGCACTGGAAATCAAGCATAGCTTTGAAATTCCATGAACTGTTTTAGAAGATGGGTTTGAGGCCCATGGTTGTAAAACATTGGGGTTGAACATTTATCATATATGAAATGTATTTTCATATTCCATTTAATCTTGGTTTAGTATTAAATGATGAGTCCCTTCAATTTGACGATATATTCAAGATAGACTGTCAGGACCAGTCCTGTGACTAAGAAATGTCTATCAAGTGAACTTGAATGTCAAAGGTTGAAAATGGTCCCTAGTCGGAGTTTTCTATAAAATCGGACGCATAGAAAACGTTAGACGACTAGAATGCAAGATGACTAGTAGTTCTGTTTCTTGAACTATGTGGACATGGCAATGTCATAATCATTTGCATAGATACTTACTTTGGGAAGACTAGTATCGGACAAGACCTATGAAACTTTACTGTAAGAGATGAAAATCTGTCATGAGTAAATTTCATTAAATTATTAGACACTAAATCCTCAATACCTGAGTGATTTGAGATTACTTGTTTGAGAACTGGTTGCTTTGACGTTGACCAACCGTCGCACCGTAAAAGGAGGCTATAAAGGCAACGCTCAGGTAATCACCTATCAAACGAAGTCTAATCTCAAGATCGCAAGATTGGGATTGTCCTCCCATAAATCGGGATGAGATGCTTAAAAGTTGTACAAGGCCACTCGGAGAGCTAGAAACTGTGAAATGCATGGCCGTGCTCGGATGAATCATAGGCTATGATTATCTGTTTATTTGATCAGTTGAACTCTGAAACCGAGGAACACCTCTGGACATAATAAGGATGACAACTCTTACCTTATGTTCAAGAGCAAGCATCGAGCGACAAAGGAATTAGGAAATGCACACTTGTCCCTAAGGACAAGTGGGAGACTGAAGGAAATAATGCCCTTGGTCCAAGTATGCATTCTATGTTAAGTCTAATAAATGCGGTTCAGTATTAATTAACAAGTTAATAATTCAGTGAGATCAAGTGAGCTGAATGCCTAGCTAGAGGCCGCTTCAGTTCAAGTGGAATTAATGATATTAATCCACAGCTTACTCTTGACTGAACCCGTAGGGTCACACAAATAGTACGTAAACGGATCAAGTATTTAATAGCATTAAATACTCCATCTATGAATATTCGGAACCGACGGATCTTGGTTTCAGTGGGAGCAAAGATCGTCACAGGCAAGGAATGAATACTCCGGAAACGATGATATTGCCGGAAACGGAAATATGGATCGTATCGGAAATATAAATATTATCCAAGTCGTAGATGTTGCCGGAAACGGAAACATGGTACGTGTCGGAAAATATTATCGGAAATGGAAATATTGCCAGAATCGGAAATATTGCCGGAAACGGAAATATTGTCAGAATCGGAAATATTACCGGAATCGGAAAATAATTCCGGAAACGGAAATATTAAATATTTGTTCGAAACGGAAATTAATTCCGGAATCGGAAATATTAAATATTGTTCGTATCGGAAATGAATTCCGGAATCGGAAAATTTAATCGGAAGCGCATCGTACGAATAAGCATCGGACGAGGCCTGCCGGACGAGGCCCAGCACGAAGCCAGGCCATCGCCCAGCAAGCCAAGCGCGCCGCACAAACAGCCACGCCAGGCCCAGCGCAAGGCCAGGCCCAGCAGGCTGCGCGCAGCGCGCAGCGCGCAGCGCGCGCGGGCGCTGAGTGGGCTGCTGCTCGCGCGCACGCATGAGGCCCATCGTGGCTGCCGTGCGTATGTGTGCAAGTGATTGTGTTCTTGCATGTTTCCTAAAACATGCAGAGTTCGGTTAATGATTAAATTCCTAATTCTATTTGATAAATTAATTAAATTAGAGTTCTTGTAGGATTCTAGGTTTGATTAATTTGTATCTGAATAGGATTTCGATTCCCTTTCCATACCGCTATAAATATGAGGCTAGGGCTCACAATTTATAACACAAGTTTAAAAGTATTCAAAGTGAGTTTTTGAGAGAAAAATTCAGTCACACATTTGCCTATAAAGTGCCGAAAATAATAGTACCTTAATGGCGATTCTAGTTGGTCAATCTTAAGGCGGATCCGGACGTGCTGTGGACTATCTACGGAGGGACGACACTTGGAGTCCTAAAGACTTGTTCTTGTTCGGTTCGGGCGCAGCTAGGGAAGGCACGCAACAAAGAGTATGCATCTAATCTATGCTAAATGATTATGTGTAAATAATATGTTTTCCTGGGTTTATGGTTTTTCCGCATGATTTATGAATTGTCATATGTATCATAACCTAACACAACCGACATCCCAGCCTAAGGAATTCACGCCTACTGACCTAGTCCAGTACATTACACCAAGCATGCCAACCAATGACGGACATAAAATATCATTGGAAAAAGCACCCAACACGATAAGCACCACACAATCTCAGAACCCCTCAAACCCATAAGGTACATTACAGATACTGCAATCATTATGATTCACTCAAAGCACTGAAATTTATGTTCCATACAAGTAATGATAAACTCTAGCAGTAATGTTCCATACAAGATGTAGGTTCTCCTAAACTTGACCAAGAAATAGCAACAAAACCAGTTATGTTCTCAATATCAGAGCAGTGGGAACTTCTGTTGATTTTGGAAGTATAGAATGCTGATTAAGATGCCTAAGGGTTTATTTTATCCTATTAGTACTGTCCTTAAACAACCAACAACAAATATTTAGAGCAGAAGTAAACAATTCTTACCGTCCTTATGCGTTGCTACCTAAGCTTTGCATTTCATGACCCCCATGTCAAAGTGCTATAATCCTATAAGATTTGACAACACCTTATAGTTATTATAGAAATGGATTACAAATTGCCAATGCCAAATTTGTATAATGGAAAACATACAGTATATGATATTGAAATATGCCAACTACTTACTTGTTCACTCATGTCAGTCTCCTCTACGTTTGATGCCTTTTCTATCAGAAATTCAATTAGCTGTGAGAGTTTCTTCTCCATACCAGCTTGTCTCTCAAGCACATTCTTCATGGCTTGGTTATGGCTTTCTTGTATCAACTTTATCCTCTCCTCTACTAGATTCTCAACTTGCTCGTTGGAGACATCATCAATTGATAAAGTATGACTTGATTGGTTTATTGTTGTTTTGTCCCGTAAACTGGAAGGCAAAACTCCAAATCCCATTCCACGCACTTTTCCGCACCTTTTCGGCTTGTTAATAACTTGATCAAAAATATCACCTTGCCAAGCAATTCGTTCTTTAGATTGTTCAACTCCACCAGGAAGTTCAGCTAGTTTTTTTTTATCAGGTCCTATGCAAAAAAACAATAAATTTGCATTAACAAAAAAATACCACTTATCAAAATTGTAGAACAAACTTCAAGTAGTTCACCAACTTACAACTGCTCGAGCTGATTCTTCATCAATTTTCTTTTTGTCCTTCGTCTTTCTATCCTTATGAGTGTCAATAAAAACTTGTGTCCGAGAAGGCTCCAAGCCTTCAACAGTCTTAAAATACAATATAATATAGTAAGAACATTATTGAATCACTTATATTCTTTACAAAAATAAGATAACAAAGAAAAACATAGAACCTTTTCTGCTCTTCTACGAGCAAAGCTCTTCCTTCCAGCACAATGAGGCATTTTTTGTTCCTTTTGGTTTTTCCTATTTAGGTTTGCACGCCTCTAACAAATGCCAAATCATACAAACAAGTGGACAAGCAAGAATTGTGATTAGTATGCATGTATTTAACTGTGCTTTATATGACAAACTAAATGGTGGGTGTTATATTGTCGTTGAGTGCAGTTAGTACCAAATGATGCTATCTGATGGTACCATAGTTGCAAAATCAGAGGGAGTCGAGCTTTATATCAAAGATGGTAATCTTTAAATTCTATTCCAGTTCTTCCCTTCAGTTCTTTTGGGATTTGCTTTCAGGTCTTAACATATGGGAGTTTCTGTTACAGGTCATCTACTTCCAGCGTTGGGTAAAGCAATTAAAACAATGAAAGTGGGAGCTCTTTTTACTTGAGAATTACATTATCTGTCGAATTTCTATTCTCCAGGTGTCTTTCAAAATGTCTATACCTCTGAATTACATTACATTATCTGCTATAGTTATGGAGATATTTTTACATGAGATTGATTATGTCTATTAGGAATGGTGGTGTGACAAAACATTAGTCAAAATTTTAAAAACGACAGTGTTTTGATTAGCTTCACATAATGAGTGTTAAAAGCAAAAAATATACCTTGGTCTTCTCTTGCTCCCAATATGAAATTAGTTTGAGCCACTGTTCTGTAGGCACACGATCTGGCTTATTCCCAACTAAGAGGGCCCTGTTATGCTTGTTCGGATCATAATATTCAGCCTTAACCTCTCCTCTAAAATCTCTCAATCTTTCTTCTATTGTCTTCTCAATCATGGCTTCTCCATTATGGGGAATATCAAAGCGCGGCTATAATAAAAAGTGAATTAACATTACTTAAGACTTACAAGCAAGATAAAAAGGAAGACATAACGTTGGGTGACATGTTCATGGTCACCCTATATCACAGAATATAGGACTAAGATAAAATAGTGATTACCGTTACCTTGATCTCTTTCATGCACTTATCTTTGTATTACTTTGGAACAAGTCTCCAATCAGAATAACCTAGTGGTGCTAGCTCTGGGTTTCTCCCAATGGTGCCTACGAAACTAGCTAAAAGACTAGATTCTTCACCAATAGGTTGTCCATACCGATTGAATTTGACAACCCATTTTTCATCGAGGGGTTGATTCCAAATATCCGCAAGAACAGTTGGCCCTCTACGCTTCTCAGGAAAACATCAAGTAAATCATGTATCAGTTAAGGTAGTAAGAAGAGATTACGTTAGCTCTCAAACAATTCAATAAGAACCAGTCACGGGTTCATGAAAAGGGACCAAATTGGAGCAAAATACGTCAAAGACCAGAAAAGTATAACCTTTTCTAGTCATCACCAGATCCATTGCTTCAAAATGAAGTGTAAAATATGCTTGTCTTGTTCTTTTTGTTCTTCCTTGAATATATTTTGGAATCCTTGAATATATTTTGGCACTATAAATTTTCCTGCATATTATATTTTCTATACAGCTTACTCACAAGGGGATTTGTTGCAGGCTATAACGGAGGTTGGGGAGGTTATACAGATTTATGACTCAGACATGCGTTACTCTGCATGTGGTTATGGAGGAAGGACAATGGATGGAAGTGTCTCCCATTGCTTTAACCTGAATGGAAGCCCTTACCATACCGAGGTAATATGAAGCATTCATGCATTTAACTCTAACTTAGCCTGCTGCCTGCTGCCTTTTCCTTTCCTGTCAGTGTTATAGCAGCTTATTCACAAAGATTCAGATGTAGAATATCATGCAACTAAACGATTTAAATATCCATTTGACAGTCGACTTTCAAGAAAGTATTGATCCCAACTTCCAAAATACTTTCCATGGTCTAAGATTTAATTGTATACGACTAAGTATCTAAAAGAGTAAAAATTTGCACAAGGCTTGATTAAATTGATGGACTTTTCCACCCGAAATGTGTTTGTTTTCAACTCTTAATCTCCTAATCATTAAAGTTGGGGCATTGATGAAACTGGTGGGTGAAATCAAAATATACAAAGTTTTTTGTTTTTGATGTTTATTTCCCCTGGTTTTCGTGGTAAAATCATGTGAAATTGACCTTAGCTTGAGGCAAGGTTCGGTCCAAAAGTTGGTGCTATTTTGCTGTTTTTACTGATATGTGATCTAAATATATCTTACAAGATAGTATTATTTCATCTCCTGCAGGTTGAAGGAGTTGAAGGAATTATGACTGCTTACGATTCTGGTCTCCAAACAGTTGCACTTTCTGGACCGAATCTATTTGGTAAGGTAGTTCACAACTCCGCAAGTGTCCACAAGGTACACCATACATAACAGGAAAAATCACTTTCCCTTCACCAGAATCTGTATTTAGTACGAGCTTAGACGCTCAGCCCAAGCCTTGTGGGCTGGTATCATACTCAACTTGACTTAGTCATTAACCCTAACTTTACTTCCTTAAACTAGAACAACTTCAAAATTGGAGCACATCAAAGTTGAAACCTTTTCAACATTAAAAGGTCTAATATTTGAGATTCAAGACTCCTCATTTCAATATTCAAGCACAAGTTTCAAGATTCAATGATGTTTAGGGTTGTTTGTAATCAGTTCCCTAAACTAGGATCATTTCAAAATAGGAGCATATCAAGGATAAAGCCTTTTCAACATTTAAAGGTCCAATCTTTGAGATTCAAGACTCCTAAGTTCAATATTTCAAGTTCAATATTCAATATTCAAGTTCAACATTTCAAGTTTAATGTTTCAAGTTCAATTTCTATGTTCAAAATCTAGGACACTTTAGGATGAGCAACTCATCCTAAAGTTGAGATTTTCGGCTTTGAATCCGTTTCGGACGCACTTATTCTTAAGGAGTCGTTTGGTGTTCGGATCTCATGTGCTAAAGTTCAATTTCAATATCGCACCTTTCAATTATGCACTTCAATATCGCAATTTCAATATCGCACCTTTCAATCATGCACTTCAATATCGCAATTTCAATAACGCATTTCAATTAAGCACTTCAATACCGCAATTTCAATAAGGCCTTTAAATATTGCACCTTTCAATTCCGCACTTTCAATTATGCAACTTTACTTGCCTAGTCCTTCTAGGCAATGTGGTATTCCTCCTAGTCCATTTCTAGGTGGTGATGTACTTTACTAATTCCGCACTTATTTTCTATTGTGATGTTTCTTTACTTGTTTATTGCTTTCATAACCTCACATGCTAAATACAATAAAATACAAGGTTACACCACGCTTAACGAAGATAATTTCTTGGACAACTCGATCTTAGGTTCCCTTAAATTAACTTTAAAGCAAAGTGGTCACGATACAAAGTAGAAATTCTATTTGTTCAAGTACTAAATCCAAACCCACATAATGTCATGACTAGGGTTATTTAAAAATGTTTTGTGCCATGTATTTGAATATAATTTCTAAAGCTCGCGGAATAAGCATCTCGTTCCTTGCCCGGATGTCACCCATCAATTTCTAAGATTCAATGCCTTATCCGATATATAGTCAACTTTGGTCTTTCCAAACAAGACCCTGAAAAATGTTTGGTGGCGACTCCTTCAAAATCCAAAAATACAAAGGTTCTAAAGCCGCTCTCGTAGGGGAAATACAAAAGTACGAGAGGAAAACACGAAAAAACCCCCTACACATAGGCATGCATAACGAACTTGAAATGAGTCTTATAAACATATAACTAATCATATAAATCATGAAAAAGGTTTAGAATTTGAATATAAGTTCGTTTAAGTTGGGATCGAAAATGCCATTTTTTTGCCATAAATGGCCTATATTGACCCGAATGAACCATAAGCGTCCATAACGAACTTGAAATGAGTCTTATAAAAATATAACTAATCATATGAATCACGAAAAAGGTTTAGAATTTGAATATAAGTACGTTTGTTGATAGTTGGGATCGAAACCATTTTTGCCCATAAATGACCTATATTGACCGAAATTAACCATAGGCGTGCATAACGAACTTGAAATGAGTCTTATAAATATATAACTAATCATATGAATCATGAAAAAGGTTTAGAATTTGAATATAAATTCGTTTGTTGATAGTGGGATCGAAAATGCCATTTTTGGCCATAAATGACCTATATCGACCCAAATGACCCATAGGCGTGCATAACGAACTTGAAATAAGTCTTATAAACATATAACTAATCATATGAATCATGAAAAAGGTTTAGAATTTGAATATAAGTTTGTTTGTTGATAGCTGGGATTGAAAATGACATTTTTGGCCATAAATGAGCTATATCGACCCAAATGAAGCATAGGCGTGCATAATGAACTTAAAATGAGTTTCATAATCATATAACTATCATATGAATCACTAAAAAGGTATAGAATGTGGAGATAGGTTCGTTTGTTGGTAGTTGGGATCGAAAATGTTATTTTTGGCTATAAATGACCTATATCGACCCATAGGCGTGTATAACGAACTTGAAATGAGTTTCATAAACATATAACTAATCATATGAAACATAAAAAAAGGGTTAGAATGTGGAAATAAGTTCGTTTGTTGGTAGTTGGGATCGAAAATGCCATTTTTGGACATAAATGACCTATATCGACCCAAATGACCAATATGCGTGTATAACGAACTTGAAATGAGTTTCATTAACATTTAACTAATCATATGAATCATTAAAAAGGTTTAGAATTTGAATATAAGTTCGTTTGTTGATAGTTGGCATCGAAAATGCCATTTTTGGCCATAAATGACCTGTATCAACCCAAATGACCCATATGCGTGCATAACGAACTTGAAATGAGTTTCATAAACATTTAACTAATCATATGATTCATTAAAAAGATTTAGAATTTGAATATAAGTTCGTTTGTTGATAAATGAGATCGAAAATGTCATTTTTGGCCATAAATGACCTATATCGTCCCAAATGACCCATAGGCGTGCATGACGAACATGAAATGAGTTTCATAATCATATAACTAACGGATTTTTCATGAAATACCCCCGAATTTTGGCGTAATTCACCAAATGCCCCTCGACTTTCAGAAATTCACCAAATGTCCCTCACAAATGACTTAATACCCAAAATATCCTTACTAATGATGCGCCGTTAGTCCTCCGTTAACCTAATTTTCAAATTCACCAAATACCCCTATTTTAATACTTATTTCACCAAATACCCTTATTCAGAAACTTAATTCACCAAATACCAATAACTTAAAATTACTCATTTTGATGCTCAACGGCTAGTTTTTGTGTTTGAAAATTAGCCGTTGCTTATTGTTTGCTTATAAATACTCTTTTTCTGACGGTTTATTGTAGTTTTCCTATTATTTTGTTAATTTCATATCATTTTTGTCATGAGTTTTCTTTCAAAATCATCATCCACACCCAATGAGTCCACATATGTAAGAGTCCCAAATAAATTTTGTTATCATGGGAGAAAATTTGACATCCGAATATCTGATACAACACTCAATCTGAAGCTCCGGTACAACACTAAAACAGAAAACACTCCTAAAAACACCTCAAAACGTCGCAACTCTTCAAGAAAATAGCTACTTCTTTTGTACCTTATTCTTTATGTGACCAATTAATTATATTTACCACGCAATCGGAAGGTATTCCTTTTTCAATATGGGAAATATCTTTAACATATGCAAACAGATTAAAAATAAAGCTCTTATTAATTTTATTCTAACGCATATGTTCCAGCTACCTCGGCTTCTATTGCTTCCATGCCACATATTTAACGTTAACTCCCTTTTGTCTCTGGTCTCTACTGCCTCCAAACATCTTTCTTCAATCTCCTAACTTTCTCTCAACCTTACAGTCGAGGCATAAAGGTTTTCCCACTTTTCTTTTGAGCTAGGTCCTATTGGCATGGTCAGATTTATGGACAAATGTCTATTTTTGGATTTGAGGGAACAAGAAAAAAAAATGAAACTAAGGTATGTTCCAAAGCTCATGAACCAGTGAAAAAACATGAATCTTGGCACAAAGATTTGCCTCCAAACTCAAGATTTTCACATCATGAATCCAAGTTGAAATCGAGGTTGTGATAAAAATGTATGTGTTATTGAACTTGATTTCTTAGTTTCTTTACTATTCGGACAATAAGAAAATTAAGGTGTTAGCTTTAGATTGAATTACTTCAGCTTCACTTACATAAGATCCCTTTGAAAATGGGGTTTTTTGGCCTTTTGCTCAGCTAAAGTGCATTGTCTTTACTGGATGAGGCCTGAACTTATTGGATCATAATTGAAACTTACTGAGTGTTGTATCGGAGCCTCAGATGGAAATTTCCTCCCATAATATTAGAAATTGTTTGGGACTCTTACATATGTGGATTCATGGGTGTGGATGATGATTTTGAAAGAAAACTCATGACAAAAATGATATGAAATTAACAAAACAATAGAAAAACTACAATAAATAGTCAGAAAAGGGGTTTTTATAAGCAAACAATAAGCAACGGCTAATTTTCAAACATAAAAACTAGCCGCTGAGCATCAAAATGGGTAATTTTAAGTTATGTGTATTTGGTGAATTAAGTTTCAGAATAGGGGTATTATATGAAATAAGTAATAAAATAGGGGTATTTGGTGAATTTAAAAATTAGGCTAACGGAGGACTAACGGCGCGTCATTAGTAAGGGTATTTTGGGTATTAAGTCATTTGTGAGGGGCATTTGGTGAATTTCTGAAAGTCGAGGGGCATTTGGTGAATTACGCCATAATTCGGGGGTATTTCATGAAAAATCCGTATAACTAATTATATGAATCATTACAAAGGTTTAGAATGTGGAAATAGGTTCGTTTGTTGGTAGTTCGGATCGAAAATGCCATTTTTAGCCCTAAATGACATATATCAACCCAAATGAAGCATAGGCGTGCATAATTAACTTAAAATGAGTTTCATAATCATATAACTAATCATATGAATCACTAAAAACGTTTAGAATGTGGAAATAGGTTCGTTTGTTGGTAGTTGGGATCGAAAATGCCATTTTTGGCCATAAATGACCTGTATCGACCCAAATGTCCCATAGGCGTGCATAACGAACTTGAAATGAGTTTATAAACATATAACTAATCACATGAATCATGAAAAAGGGTTAGAATGTGGAAATAGGTTCTTTTGTTGGTAATTGGGATCGAAAATGCCATTTTTGGCCATAAATTACCTATATCGACCAAAATGACCCATAGTTGTGCATAACAAACTTGAAATGAGTCTTATAAACATATAAATAATCATAGGAATCATGAAAGGTTTAGAATTTGAATATAAGTTCGTTTGTTGATAGTTGGGATCGAAAATGCCATTTTTGGCCATAAATGGTCTATATCGACCCAAATGAACCATAGGCGTGTGTAACGAACTTGAAATGAGTTTCATAATCATATAACTAATCATATAAATCATTAAGAAGGTTTAGAATGTGGAAATAGGTTCGTTTGTTGGTAGTTGGGATCGAAAATGTCATTTTTGGCTATAAATGACCTATATCGACCTAAATGGCCCATAGGCGTGCATAACGAACTTTTAATGAGTATCATAAACATATAACTAATCATATCAAACATGAAAAAGGATTAGAATGTGGAAATAGGTTCGTTTTTTGGTAGTTGGGATCGAAAATGCCAATGTTTGTCATAAATGGCCTATATTGATCCAAATGAACCATAGGCGTCCATAACGAACTTGAAATGAGTTTTATAAACATATAAATAATCATATGAATCATGAAAAAGGTTTAGAATTTGAATATAAGTTCCTTTGTTGATAGTTGGGATCGAAAATGCCATTTTTGGCCATAAATGACCTATATTGACCGAAATTAACCATAGGCGTGCATAACAAACTTGAAATACGTCTTATAAACATATATCTAATCATATGAATCATGAAAAATGTTTTTGAATTTGAATTTAAGTTCGTTTGTTGATAGTGGGATCGAAAATGCCATTTTTTGCCATAAATGACCTATATCGACCCAAATGACCAATATGCGTGTATAACGAACTTGAAATGAGTTTCATTAACATTTAACTAATCATATGAATCATTAAAAAGGTTTAGAATTTGAATATAAGTTCGTTTGTTGATAGTTGGCATCGAAAATGCCATTTTTGGCCATAAATGACCTGTATCGACCCAAATGACCCATAGGCGTGCATAACGAACTTGAAATGAGTTTCATAAACATTTAACAAATCATATGATTCATTAAAAAGGTTTAGAATTTGAATATAAGTTCGTTTGTTGATAAATGGGATCGAAAATGTCATTTTTGGCCATAAATGACCTATATCGTCCCAAATGACCCATAGGCGTGCATGACGAACATGAAATGAGTTTCATAATCATATAACTAATTATATGAATCATTACAAAGGTTTAGAATGTGGAAATAGGTTCGTTTGTTGGTAGTTCGGATCGAAAATGCCATTTTTAGCCCTAAATGACATATATCAACCCAAATGAAGCATAGGCGTGCATAATTAACTTAAAATGAGTTTCATAATCATATAACTAATCATATAAATCACAAAAAACGTTTAGAATGTGGAAATAGGTTCGTTTGTTGGTAGTTGGGATCGAAAATGCCATTTTTGGCCATAAATGACCTGTATCGACCCAAATGTCCCATAGGCGTGCATAACGAACTTGAAATGAGTTTATAAACATATAACTAATCACATGAATCATGAAAAAGGGTTAGAATGTGGAAATAGGTTCGTTTGTTGGTAATTGAGATCGAAAATGCCATTTTTGGCCATAAATTACCTATATCGACCAAAAGGACCCATAGGTGTGCATAACAAACTTGAAATGAGTCTTATAAACATATAAATAATCATAGGAATCATGAAAGGTTTAGAATTTGAATATAAAATCGTTTGTTGATAGTTGGGATCGAAAATGCCATTTTTGGCCATAAATGGTCTATATCGACCCAAATGAACCATAGGCGTGTGTAACAAACTTGAAATCAGTTTCATAATCATATAACTAATCATATAAATCATTAAGAAGGTTTAGAATGTGGAAATAGGTTCGTTTGTTGGTAGTTGGGATCGAAAATGTCATTTTTGGCTATAAATGACCTATATCGACCCAAATGGCCCATAGGCGTGCATAACGAACTTTTAATGAGTATCATAAACATATAACTAATCATATCAAACATGAAAAAGGATTAGAATGTGGAAATAGGTTCGTTTTTTGGTAGTTGGGATCGAAAATGCCAATGTTTGTCATAAATGGCCTATATTGACCCGAATGAACCATAAGCGTCCATAACGAACTTGAAATGAGTCTTATAAAAATATAACTAATCATATGAATCACGAAAAAGGTTTAGAATTTGAATATAAGTACGTTTGTTGATAGTTGGGATCGAAACCATTTTTGCCCATAAATGACCTATATTGACCGAAATTAACCATAGGCGTGCATAACAAACTTGAAATACGTCTTATAAACATATATCTAATCATATGAATCATGAAAAATGTTTTTGAATTTGAATATAAGTTCGTTTGTTGATAGTGGGATCGAAAATGCCATTTTTTGCCATAAATGACCTATATCGACCCAAATGACCAATATGCGTGTATAACGAACTTGAAATGAGTTTCATTAACATTTAACTAATCATATGAATCATTAAAAAGGTTTAGAATTTGAATATAAGTTCGTTTGTTGATAGTTGGCATCGAAAATGCCATTTTTGGCCATAAATGACCTGTATCGACCCAAATGACCCATAGGCGTGCATAACGAACTTGAAATGAGTTTCATAAACATTTAACAAATCATATGATTCATTAAAAAGGTTTAGAATTTGAATATAAGTTCGTTTGTTGATAAATGGGATCGAAAATGTCATTTTTGGCCATAAATGACCTATATCGTCCCAAATGACCCATAGGCGTGCATGACGAACATGAAATGAGTTTCATAATCATATAACTAATTATATGAATCATTACAAAGGTTTAGAATGTGGAAATAGGTTCGTTTGTTGGTAGTTCGGATCGAAAATGCCATTTTTAGCCCTAAATGACATATATCAACCCAAATGAAGCATAGGCGTGCATAATTAACTTAAAATGAGTTTCATAATCATATAACTAATCATATAAATCACAAAAAACGTTTAGAATGTGGAAATAGGTTCGTTTGTTGGTAGTTGGGATCGAAAATGCCATTTTTGGCCATAAATGACCTGTATCGACCCAAATGTCCCATAGGCGTGCATAACGAACTTGAAATGAGTTTATAAACATATAACTAATCACATGAATCATGAAAAAGGGTTAGAATGTGGAAATAGGTTCGTTTGTTGGTAATTGAGATCGAAAATGCCATTTTTGGCCATAAATTACCTATATCGACCAAAAGGACCCATAGGTGTGCATAACAAACTTGAAATGAGTCTTATAAACATATAAATAATCATAGGAATCATGAAAGGTTTAGAATTTGAATATAAAATCGTTTGTTGATAGTTGGGATCGAAAATGCCATTTTTGGCCATAAATGGTCTATATCGACCCAAATGAACCATAGGCGTGTGTAACAAACTTGAAATCAGTTTCATAATCATATAACTAATCATATAAATCATTAAGAAGGTTTAGAATGTGGAAATAGGTTCGTTTGTTGGTAGTTGGGATCGAAAATGTCATTTTTGGCTATAAATGACCTATATCGACCCAAATGGCCCATAGGCGTGCATAACGAACTTTTAATGAGTATCATAAACATATAACTAATCATATCAAACATGAAAAAGGATTAGAATGTGGAAATAGGTTCGTTTTTTGGTAGTTGGGATCGAAAATGCCAATGTTTGTCATAAATGGCCTATATTGATCCAAATGAACCATAGGCGTCCATAACGAACTTGAAATGAGTTTTATAAACATATCAAAAATCATATGAATCATGAAAAAGGTTTAGAATTTGAATATAAGTTCCTTTGTTGATAGTTGGGATCGAAAATGCCATTTTTGGCCATAAATGACCTATATTGACCGAAATTAACCATAGGCGTGCATAACGAACTTGAAATACGTCTTATAAACATATATCTAATAATATGAATCATGAAAATGGTTTTTGAATTTGAATATAAGTTCGTTTGTTGATAGTGGGATCGAAAACGCCATTTTTTGCCATAAATGACCTATATGGACTCAAATGACCCATAGGCGTGCATAACAAACTTGAAATGAGTTTCATAAACATATAACTAATTATACGAAACATGAAAAAGGGTTAGAATGTGGAAATAGGTTCGTTTGTTGGTAGTTGGTATCGAAAATGCCATTTTTGGCCATAAATGACCTATATCGACCCAAATGACCCATAGGCGTGCATAACGAACTTGAATTGAGTTTCATAATCATATAACTAATCATATAAATCATTAAGAAGGATTAGAATGTGTATCTAGGTTCGTTTGTTGGTAGTTGGTATCAAAAATGCCATATTTGGCCATAAATGACATATATCAACCCAAATGGCCCATAGGCTAGCATAACGAACTTTTAATGAGTTTCATAAACATATAACTAATCATATCAAACATGAAAAAGGATTAGAATGTGATCATAGACGTTCGTTTTTTGGTAGTTGGGATCGAAAATGCCAATTTTTGTCATAAATGGCCTATATTGATGCAAATGAACCATAGGCGTCCATAACGAACTTGAAATGAGTTTTATAAACATATAAATAATCATATGAATCATGAAAAAGGTTTAGAATTTGAATATAAGTTCCTTTGTTGATAGTTGGGATCGAAAATGCCATTTTTGGCCATAAATGACCTATATTGACCGAAATTAACCATAGGCGTGCATAACGAACTTGAAAGGCGTCTTATAAACAAATAACTAATCATATGAATCATGAAAAAGGTTTTGAATTTGAATATAAGTTCGTTTGTTGATAGTGGGATCGAAAATGCCATTTTTTGCCAGAAATGACCTATATGGACTCAAATGACCCATAGGCGTGCATAACGAACTTGAAATGAGTTTTATAAACATATAACTAATCATATGAATCATGAAAAATGTTTAGAATATGGAAATAGGTTCGTTTGTTGGTAATTCGGATAGAAAATTGCATTTTTTTTGTCATAAATTACCTTTATTGACCCAAATGACCCATAAGCATGCATAACGAACTTGAAATGAATTTCATAAATATTTAACTAATCATATGAATCATTAAAAAGGTTTAGAATTTGAATATAGGGTCGTTTGTCGATAGTTGGGATCGAAAATGCCATTTTTGGCCATAAATGACATATATCGACCCAAATGACCCATAGGCCTGCACAACGAACTTGAAATGAGAATTATAAACATATAGCTAATCATATGAATCATGAAAAATGTTTAGAATATGGAAATAGGTTTGTTTGTTGGTAATTCGGATAGAAAATCGCATTTTTTGGCCATAAATTACCTATATCGACCCAAATGACCTATAAGCGTGCATAACGAACTTGAAATGAGTTTCATAAACATTTAACCAATCATATGAATCATTAAAAAGATTAAGAATTTGAATATAGGTTCGTTTGTCGATAGTTGGGATCGAAAATGCCATTTTTGGCCATAAATGACCTATATTGACCCAAATGACCCATAGGCGTGCATAACGAACTTGAAATGAGTCTTATAAACATATAACTAATCATATGAATCATGAAAAAGGTTTAGAATTTGAATATAAGTTTGTTTGTTGATAGTTGGGATCGAAAATGACATTTTTTGCCATAAATGACCTATATCGACCCAAATGAAGCATAGGCGTGCATAATGAACTTAAAATGAGTTTCATAATCATATAACTAATCATATGAATCACTAAAAAGGTTTAGAATGTGGAGATAGGTTCGTTTGTTTGTAGTTGGGATCGAAAATGTCATTTTTGGCCATAAATTACCTATATCGACCCAAATTTCCCATAGGCGTGCATAACGAACTTGAAATGAGTTTCATAAACAAATAACTAATCATATGAATCATGAAAAAGGGTTAGAATTTGGAAATAGGTTCGTTTGTTGGTAATTGGGGATCGAAAATGCCATTTTTGGCCATAAATTACCTATATCGACCAAAATGACCCATAGGCGTGTATAACGAACTTGAAATGAGTCTTATAAACATATAAATTATCATAGGAATCATGAAAAAGGTTTAGAATTTGAATATAAGTTCCTTTGTTGATAGTTGGGATCGAAAATACCATTTTTGGCCATAAATGACCTATATCGAACCAAATGAACCATAGGCGTGCGTAACGAACTTGAATTGAATTTCAAAATCATATAACTAATCATATAAATCATTAAGAAGGTTTTGAATGTGGATCTAGGTTCGTTTGTTGGTAGTTGGGATCGAAAATGCCATATTTGGCCATAAATGATCTATATCGACCCAAATGGCCCATAGGCTAGCATAACGAACTTTTAATGAGTTTCATAAACATATAACTAATCATATTAAACATGAAAAAGGATTAGAATGTGGAAATAGGTTCCTTTTTTGGTAGTTGGGATCGAAAATGCCAATTTTTGTCATAAATAGCCTATATTGATGCAAATGAACCATAGGCGTCCATAACGAACTTGAAATGAGTTTTATAAACATATAAATAATCATATGAATCATGAAAAAGGTTTAGAATTTGAATATAAGTTTCTTTGTTGATAGTTGGGATCGAAAATGCCATTTTTGGCCATAAATGACCTATATTGACCGAAATTAACCATAGGCGTGCATAACGAACTTGAAATGCGTCTTATAAACATATAACTAATCATATGAAACATGAAAAAGGTTTTGAATTTGAATATAAGTTCGTTTGTTGATAGTGGGATCGAAAATGCCATTTTTTGCCATAAATGAACTATATGGACTCAAATGACCCATATGCGTGCATAACAAACTTGAAATGAGTTTCATAAACATATAACTAATTATACGAAACATGAAAAAGAGTTAGAATGTGGAAATAGGTTCGTTTGTTGGTAGTTGGGATCGAAAATGCCATTTTTGGCCATAAATGACCTATATCGACCCAAATGACCCATAGGCGTGCATAACGAACTTGAAATGAGTTTTATAAACATAGAACTAATCATATGAATCATGAAAAATGTTTAGAATATGGAAATAGGTTCGTTTGTTGGTAATTCGGATAGAAAATTGCAATTTTTGGCCATAAATTACCTATATTGACCCAAATGACCCATAAGCATGCATAACGAACTTGAAATGAGTTTCATAAACATTTAACTAATCATATGAATAATTAAAAAGGTTTAGAATTTGAATATAGGGTCGTTTGTCGATAGCTGGGATCGAAAATGCCATTTTTGGCAATAAATGACA
Organism: Spinacia oleracea; assembly: GCF_020520425.1. NCBI lineage: Eukaryota > Viridiplantae > Streptophyta > Magnoliopsida > Caryophyllales > Amaranthaceae > Spinacia > Spinacia oleracea. The sequence goes on along the minus strand of NC_079491.1, from coordinate 75,860,638 downwards.
TATATCGCCCCCAATGACCCATAGGCGGGCATAACGAACTTGAAATGAGTCTTATAAACATATAACTAATCATATGAATCATGAAAAAGGTTTAGAATTTGAATATAAGTTTGTTTGTTGATAGTTGAAATCGAAAATGACATTTTTGGCCATAAATGACCTATATCGACCCAAATGAAACATAGGCGTGCATAATGAACTTAAAATGAGTTTCATAATCATATAACTAATCATATGAATCACTAAAAAGGTTTAGAATGTGGAGATAGGTTCGTTTGTTAGTAGTTGGGATCGAAAATGTCATTTTTGGCCATAAATGACCTATATCGACCCAAATGAACCATTGGCGTGCATAAAAAGCTTGAAATGAGTCTTATAAACATATAACTAATCATATGAATCATGAAAAAGGTTTAGAATTTGAATATAAGTTTGTTTGTTGATAGTTTGGATCGAAAATGACATTTTTGGCCATAAATGACCTATATGGACCCAAATGAAGCATAGGCGTGCATAATGAACTTAAAATGAGTTTCATAATCATATAACTAATCATATGAATCACTAAAAAGGTTTAGAATGTGGAGATAGGTTCGTTTGTTGGTAGTTGGGATCGAAAATGTCATTTTTGGCCATAAATGACCTATATCGACCCAAATGTCCCATAGGCGTGCATAACGAACTTGAAATGAGTTTCATAAACATATAACTAATCATATGAATCATGAAAAAGGGTTAGAATTTGGAAATAGGTTCGTTTGTTGGTAATTGGGGATCTAAAATGCCATTTTTGGCCATAAATTACCTATATCGACCAAAATGACCCATAGGCGTGCATAACGAACTTGAAATGAGTCTTATAAATATTTAAATTATAATAGGAATCATGAAAAAGGTTTAGAATTTTAATATAAGTTCGTTTGTTGATAGTTGGGATCGAAAATGCCATTTTTGGCCATAAATGACCTATATCGACCCAAATGAACCATAGGCGTGCGTAACGAACTTGAATTGAGTTTCATAATCATATAACTAATCATATAAATCATTAAGAAGGTTTAGAATGTGGATCTAGGTTCGTTTGTTGGTAGTTGGGATCGAAAATGCCATATTTGGCCATAAATGACCTATATCGACCCAAATGGCCCATAGGCTAGCATAACGAACTTTTAATGAGTTTCATAAACATATAACTAATCATATCAATCATGAAAAAGGTTTAGAATTTGAATATAAGTTTCTTTGTTGATAGTTGGGATCGAAAATGCCATTTTTGGCCATAAATGACCTATATTGACCGAAATTAACCATAGGCGTGCATAACGAACTTGAAATGCGTCTTATAAACATATAACTAATCATATGAAACATGAAAAAGGTTTTGAATTTGAATATAAGTTCGTTTGTTGATAGTGGGATCGAAAATGCCATTTTTTGCCATAAATGAACTATATGGACTCAAATGACCCATATGCGTGCATAACAAACTTGAAATGAGTTTCATAAACATATAACTAATTATACGAAACATGAAAAAGAGTTAGAATGTGGAAATAGGTTCGTTTGTTGGTAGTTGGGATCGAAAATGCCATTTTTGGCCATAAATGACCTATATCGACCCAAATGACCCATAGGCGTGCATAACGAACTTGAAATGAGTTTTATAAACATAGAACTAATCATATGAATCATGAAAAATGTTTAGAATATGGAAATAGGTTCGTTTGTTGGTAATTCGGATAGAAAATTGCAATTTTTGGCCATAAATTACCTTATTGACCCAAATGACCCATAAGCATGCATAACGAACTTGAAATGAGTTTCATAAACATTTAACTAATCATATGAATAATTAAAAAGGTTTAGAATTTGAATATAGGGTCGTTTGTCGATAGCTGGGATCGAAAATGCCATTTTTGGCAATAAATGACATATATCGCCCCCAATGACCCATAGGCGGGCATAACGAACTTGAAATGAGTCTTATAAACATATAACTAATCATATGAATCATGAAAAAGGTTTAGAATTTGAATATAAGTTTGTTTGTTGATAGTTGGGATCGAAAATGACATTTTTGGCCATAAATGACCTATATCGACCCAAATGAAGCATAGGCGTGCATAATGAACTTAAAATGAGTTTCATAATCATATAACTAATCATATGAATCACTAAAAAGGTTTAGAATGTGGAGATAGGTTCGTTTGTTAGTAGTTGGGGTCGAAAATGTCATTTTTGGCCATAAATGACCTATATCGACCCAAATGAACCATTGGCGTGCATAACAACCTTGAAATGAGTCTTATAAACATATAACTAATCATATGAATCATGAAAAAGGTTTAGAATTTGAATATAAGTTTGTTTGTTGATAGTTTGGATCGAAAATGACATTTTTGGCCATAAATGACCTATATGGACCCAAATGAAGCATAGGCGTGCATAATGAACTTAAAATGAGTTTCATAATCATATAAATAATCATATGAATCATGAAAAAGGTTTAGAATTTGAATATAAGTTCGTTTGTTGATACTTGGAATCGAAATTGCCATTCTTGGCCATAAATAACCTATATCGACCCAAATGAACCATAGGCGTGCACAACGAACTTGAAATGAGTATTATAAACATATAAATAATCATATGAATCATGTAAAATGTTTAGAATATGGAAATAGGTTCGTTTGTTGGTAATTCGGATAGAAAATTGCATTTTTTTGCCATAAATTACCTATATTGACCCAAATGACCCATAAGCATGCATAACGAACTTGAAATGAGTTTCATAAACATTTAACTAATCTTATGAGTAATTAAAAAGGTTTAGAATTTTAATATAGGGTCGTTTGTCGATAGTTGGGATCGAAAATGCCATTTTTGGCCATAAATGACCTATATCGACCCAAACGACCCATAGAAACCTGCTATTTTTGGAAACCTGCTAAAAATAGTAACTGCCGTAAAGGGTAGCTTCTAAAAGTGGCAAGTCATAAAAGATAGAAACCTGTCAGAATTAGGTGTTGCACTCCAACATAAATCCTAAATGAGATAGAAAACTGCGAGAATCCTATTCCTAATATGATTCGGAAATAAGAGTTACGTATTAATTAAAATCCTAACGAGCCTAGAGTTCGTAACGGGCCCCGACGCATTCCGTCATGAAATTGATACGCACCAAAAGACTCGATTAAGTCTCAAACACTACGGATTTCAGGAATCCGAATCTGACTAAGAAAACAGCCCAGATCCTATTTTCAACGCCTGGCTCTGGGCGCCGAAATCTTCGGCGCCCAGGCCTGGGCGCTAAAAATACCTGGGTACGTGTTTTTTCCTAATTCTTTGTGGATTAGAACTCTGCAATTCTATCTTTCCATAAACTCTTTTCTATAAATATAGCCCAAGTTCGACGTGAAATTACAACACACAATTCATATTCTGAGTATTGACTCCAACCCTTAGCCTAAGCCTCACGCTGCGAAATTGTTCACGCGTTTTGTCGCAATCGATCCATAAATCGAACAGAACGTATCCTATCCTATAATTTGAGATTCGTTAAATAAAAACGAGAAATAGCAAAGTCAAAGTGGTTAGTTTTCTGAGAACCGTGACGCACCTCTCAAGGGTGCGTCATAATGTGTCCCTTTTCCATGGTTTAATTGCTTTCCTCGCCCTTTTTATGAACTGTTAAACTAACTAAATCTGATTGTTCTACCACGCCTAACAAATATAATATTTTTGGGAAATTGGATTATCATGCTAGGTCCCTTAATGCTATTTAAATCAGATAATCACGATCGATCTAGTATTATACGTTGCATATTGCTAAAATTAACTCAGATTAGTTTAATAGTTAACGCATGTCCCTTCAATTATTTATGCTGAGCTAGTAAGGATATCCTGCCTCTGGAGTTATCGAAGAGAGAGTACTCCTCTCGGTAGTTACAGTCCCCCGAACCCTCAATCTCTACCCTGCGGGTGTACGTTGAGCGATCCCCACCACCAGGGATCACAAGGGAACCTACGACCGTCGTGGTCAAACATAATTGCACTCCCTTTATGTCACGATAACCGGGTTTTGTCAGTTTTTCTCATTGTCGTTAAAAACTGAATGGCGACTCCTATATTACTAGTCAATTGGGTGTAAACTTACAGGAAATCCAATTACACTTGATTGAATAAAAAGAATCGTCACACCCACGAGGGACGAGGTCACGCATTAGCCTCGTGCTTTTTCGACCCCCTCACAGTGGCGACTCTGCTGGGGATAGTGAAGGAAATACTCGTGCTTGTAGGTAATCAAAATAGCCGAAGGGTGAAACGATCCTACCCCGCGTTTATTTCCCCATCAAGTTGGGACGACCTGAAAATCAGCATATTAATGTGAACGGGCAGAACAGCATAACGAATCTCGGCTCCCTCGGGAATTGGGACTAAGGATACCTTTTTTCGCCAATAGGGGGGTGCATACGCCGCGCATGTTGCCCACTCGGTACTTGTGCAGGTAGTACACCTATCCCAAACCCAATCGCTCGCTCATTAGGTCCCTCTCGCCTGCATGCCCCCTTGGCTTGCACTTGCGGGTTGGCCTCTTGAGCGAAATTCGTCTGTTGAAGACACTACCTCGACCTGGGCATGTGTTGGATCTACGATAGAAGCGGTACCAAGCCAGGCGCGAATAACTACTCATAGAAGCCTATCATAAACTATGTGACATATTATTATTGCCTCATAATGGAATGTTAGTTATGTGTAGCGAAATATGTGATTGTGTGTGACAAACTATCCTAGAAAACCAACGACCTTAAAAATTGCCCAAACATTGATAGACTACTTTTCCAAAGAGTTATACCGAAATACGTGTTCCGCAAACCCGAATGATCACCACAAAAATAAGCGACGCTCGGGATGGCCTGTAACGAATCCCACAAAATGCTGCACAACGCGTAAAGGACGTTATTAGGCAAGCACGCAAATCGAAGTCGCATAAACAAAAGTAGACGCAAACAGAAAACGAGAAACAGCCAGGGACGCATTTTCAACGCCCCTGGCTGGGCGCCAGAATTTCTCACGCCCGACGCTGGGTGGCGAAGTTGCTGCTTGGCCTTCTGGTCAGGCGCAGCAGCCTCGGTGCCCGCACAAAAGAAAAAAACACGTAGCACCAAAAAACGTTCGTAAAAAAAGAATTGCTACGAAGGCGTAAGAAAAAGCACTCGATTCTAGAGGCGACTAAAAAAAAAAAATAATAAATAACTCTTTGTGTCGTTGATAGGACTCCTACGGCGACAATGTTCGGCACCAAAACCGAACACGCTAATAACTATGAATGTCATACGGGCAAGTGTTTCGAAAATTCAAAGAATGACCAAAAAAAAAAACCAAAAAGTGTACCAATAAAAGAAAGAGCAAAAAAAAACCAATAGAGAGAGTCGAAGTCTAGACTAAGTAATGCTTGAAACTTTGGGAACCTAAACTTTAGCTTATCTTATGCCTAGGACTGGTCTTGCCACTTGGTGCCGATCAGGGAATCAACGGTTAGTGCGTCTCGAAGATACATCGCCAACATCAGGTTTAGTGACTCCAAGCTCCGTCCGTCGTCCCTCATTTCAAGGATCTCCGCTTCCCCAACCTCGATTCGCACCTTCAAACATGTCCATCGAAGATTTGCGAGACTAGATGGTCCAAATGACCCAACTTATGGGCCAATTGAAAATGGAAAATGAAGCTTTAGCGGCTGCACAAGCCAAAAATGACCTCGATAACGAGAAGAGGATTGAAAAAATGGTCCTACAGCAAACCGTGGGGAGCAAATACTTCTCCCTCGATCCTGAACCTTTTCCTGGCAAGCTACCAGAAAAGTTCAGTTCATCTGACTTACCAAAGTTCAAGGCCACGGACAATCCCCGTGATCATCTACTGAGCTTTGTGAATGCCATGAGCTTGAAAGGCGTGGACAAGTCCATGTATTTACCTGCCTTTCCTTTGTCCTGGGAACCTGTGCCGCTCAAATGGTACTATCACCAGGACCCTAAGCTCTTCCCCACTTGGGAAGACTTTGTCAATGTCTTCATCAAGCAATACTCGTCGAACATGGATTTCCAAGTCACCATGCGCGAGCTGGAAGTTCTCTTCCAAATGAAAAATGAGGGTTTCACAACCTACTTTGCAAGATGGAGGGACCAGGCGGCCCAGCTAATCAATAGGCCTCCCGAAACAGAATTGGTCCAAAAATTCATTGACAACCTGGACCCGGCTTACAGACAACACCTTAGGTACCTGGGACTTGACACTTTCAAAAGAGTTAATGATGTGGGAATAAAGATCGAGGATGACCTCGCCAAAACCATACAAAGCAAACCAATCATATGAATCATTCAAAGGTTAAGAATTTGAACATAGGTTTGTTTGTCGATAGTTGGGATCGAAAATGCCATTTTTGGCCATAAATGACCTATATTGACCCAAATGACCCATAGGCGTGCATAACGAACTTGAAATGAGTCTTATAAACATGTAACTAATCATATGAATCATGAAAAAGGTTTAGAATTTGAATATAAGTTTGTTTGTTGATAGTTGGGATCGAAAATGACATTTTTGGCCATAAATAACCTATATCGACCCAAATGAAGTATAGGCGTGCATAATGAACTTAAAATGAGTTTCATAATCATATAACTAATCATATGAATAACTAAAAAGGTTTAGAATGTGGAGATAGGTTCGTTTGTTAGTAGTTGGGATCGAAAATGTCATTTTTGGCCATAAATGACCTATATCGACCCAAATGTCCCAAAGGCGTGCATAACAAACTTGAAATGAGTTTCTTAAACAAATAACTAATCATATGAATCATGAAAAAGGGTTAGAATTTGGAAATAGGTTCGTTTGTTGGTAATTGGGGATCGAAAATGCCATTTTTGGCCATAAATTACCTATATCGACCAAAATGACCCATAGGCGTGCATAACGAACTTGAAATGAGTCTTATAAACATATAAATTATCATAGAAATCATGAAAAAGGTATAGAATTTGAATATAAGTTCTTTTGTTGATAGTTGGGATCGAAAATGCCAATTTTGGCCATAAATAACCTATATCGACCCAAATGAACCATAGGCATGCGTAACGAACTTGAATTGAGTTTCATAATCATATAACTAATCATATAAATCATTAAGAAGGTTTAGAATGTGGATCTAGGTTCGTTTGTTGGTAGTTGGGATCGAAAATGCCATTCTTGGCCATAAATCACATATATCGACCCAAATGACCCATAGGCCTGCACAACGAACTTGAAATGAGTATTATAAACATATAACTAATCATATGAATCATGAAAAATGTTTAGAATATGGAAATAGGTTTGTTTGTTGGTAATTCGGATAGAAAATCGTATTTTTGGCCATAAATTACCTATATCGACCCAAATGACCCATAAGCGTGCATAACGAACTTGAAATGAGTTTCATAAACATTTAACCAATCATATGAATCATTAAAAGGTTAAGAATTTGAACATAGGTTCGTTTGTCGATAGTTGGGATTGAAAATGCCATTTTTGGCCATAAATGACCTATATTGACCCAAATGACCCATAGGCGTGCATAACGAACTTGAAATGAGTCTTATAAACATATAACTAATCATATGAATCATGAAAAAGGTTTAGAATTGGAATATAAGTTTGTTTGTTGATAGTTGGGGTCGAAAATGACATTTTTGGCCATAAATGACCTATATCGACCCAAATGAAGCATAGGCGTGCATAATGAACTTAAAATGAGTTTCATAATCATATAACTAATCATATGAATCACTAAAAAGGTTTAGAATGTGGAGATAGGTTCGTTTGTTAGTAGTTGGGATCGAAAATGTCATTTTTGGCCATAAATGACCTATATCGACCCAAATGTCCCATAGGCGCGCATAAAGAACTTGAAATGAGTTTCATAAACAAATAACTAATCATATGAATCATGAAAAAGGGTTAGAATTTGGAAACAGGTTCGTTTGTTGGTAATTGGGGATCTAAAATGCCATTTTTGGCCATAAATTACCTATATCGACCAAAATGACCTATAGCCGTGCATAACGAACTTGAAATGAGTCTTATGAACATATAAATTATCATAGGAATCATGAAAAAGGTTTAGAATTGGAATATAAGTTCGTTTGTTGATAGTTGGTATCGAAAATGCCATTTTTGGCCATAAATGACGTATATCGACCCAAATGAACCATTGGTGTGCGTAACGAACTTGAATTGAGTTTCATAATCATATAACTAATCATATAAATCATTAAGAAGGTTTAGAATGTGGATCTAGGTTTGTTTGTTGGTAGTTGGGATCGAAAATGCCATATTTGGCCATAAATGACATATATCAACCAAAATGGCCCATAGGCTAGCATAACAAACTTTTAATGAGTTTTATAAACTTATAACTAATCATATCAAATATGAAAAAGGATTAGAATGTGGAAATAGGTTCGTTTTTTGGTAGTTGGGATCGAAAATGCCAATTTTTGTAATAAATGGCCTATATTGATGCAAATGAACCATAGGCGTCCATAACGAACTTGAAATGAGTTTTATAAACATATAAATAATCATATGAATCATGAAAAAGGTTTAGAATTTGAATATAAGTTCCTTTGTTGATAGTTGGGATCGAAAATGCCATTATTGGCCATAAATGACCTACATTGACCGAAATTAACCATAGGCGTGCATAACGAACTTGAAATACGTCTTATAAACATATATCTAATCATATGAATCATGAAAAAGGTTTTTGAATTTGAATATAAGTTCGTTTGTTGATAGTGGGATCGAAAATGCCATTTTTTGACATAAATGACCTATATGGACTCAAATGACCCATAGGCGTGCATAACAAACTTGAAATGAGTTTCATAAACATATAACTAATTATACGAAACTTGAAAAAGGGTTAGAATGTGGAAATAGGTTCGTTTGTTGGTAGTTGGTATCGAAAATGCCATTTTTGGCCATAAATGACCTATATCGACCCAAATGACCCATAGGCGTGCATAAAGAACTTAAAATGAGTATTATAAACATATAACTAATCATATGAATCATGAAAAATGTTTTGAATATGGAAATAGGTTCGTTTGTTGGTAATTCGGATAGAAAATTGCATTTTTTGGCCATAAATTACCTATATTGACCCAAATGACCCATAGGCGTGCATAACGAACTTGAAATGAGATTCATAAACATATAACTAATCATATGAACCATGAAAAAGGGTTAGAATGTGGAAATAGGTTCGTTTGTTGGTAGTTGGGATCGAAAATGCCATTCTTGGCCATAAATGAACTATATCGACCCAAATGACCCATAGGCCTACACAACGAACTTGAAATGAGTATTATAAACATATAACTAATCATATGAATCATGAAAAATGTTTAGAATATGGAAATAGGTTTGTTTGTTGGTAATTCTGATAGAAAATCGCATTTTTTGGCCATAAATTACCTATATCGACCCAAATGACCCATAAGCGTGCATAACGAACTTGAAATGAGTTTCATAAACATTTAACCAATCATATGAATCATTAAAAGGTTAAGAATGTGGAAATAGGTGCTTTTGTTGGTAGTTGGGATCGAAAATTCCATTTTTTGCCATAAATGACCTATATCGACGCAAATGACCCATAGGCGTGCATAACGAACTTGAAATGAGTTTCATAAACATATAACTAATTATATGAAACATGAAAAAGGGCTAGAATGTGGAAATAGGTTCGTTTGTTGGTAGTTAGGATCAAAAATGCCATTTTTGGCCATAAATGACCTATATAGACCCAAATGACCCATAGGCGTGCATAACGAACTTGAAATTAGTATTATAAATATATAAATAATCATATGAATCATGAAAAATGTTTAGAATATGGTAATATGTTCGTTTGTTGGTAATTCGGATAGAAAATCGCATTTTTTGGCCATAAATTACCTATATCGACCCAAATGACCCATAAGCGTGCATAACCAACTTGAAATGAGTTTCATAAACATTTCACTAATCATATGAATCATTACAAAGGTTAAGAATTTGAATATAGGTTCGTTTGCCAATAGTTGGGATCGAAAATGCCATTTTTGGCCATAAATGACCTATATCGACCCAAATGACCCATAGGCGTGCATAAAGAACTTGAAATAAGTCTTATAAACATATAACTAATCATATGAATCATGAAAAAGGTTTAGAATTTGAATATAAGTTTGTTTGTTTATAGCTGGGATCGAAAATGACATTTTTGGCCATAAATGAGCTATATCAACCCAAATGAAGCATAGGCGTGCATAATGAACTTAAAATGAGTTTCATAATCATATTACTAATCATATGAATCACTAAAAAGGTATAGAATGTGGAGATAGGTTCGTTTGTTGGTAGTTGGGATCGAAAATGTTATTTTTGGCTATAAATGACCTATATCGACCCATAGGCGTGTATAACGAACTTGAAATGAGTTTTAAAAACATATAACTAATCATATGAAACATAAAAAAAGGGTTAGAATGTGGAAATAAGTTCGTTTGTTGGTAGTTGGGATCGAAAATGCCATTTTTGGCCATAAATGACCTATATCGACCCAAATGACCAATATGCGTGTATAACGAACTTGAAATGAGTTTCATTAACATTTAACTAATCATATGAATCATTAAAAAGGTTTAGAATTTGAATATAAGTTCGTTTGTTGATAGTTGGCATCGAAAATGCCATTTTTGGCCATAAATGACCCATATGCGTGCATAACGAACTTGAAATGAGTTTCATAAACATTTAACTAATCATATGATTCATTAAAAAGGTTTAGAATTTGAATATAAGTTCGTTTGTTGAAAAATGGGATCGAAAATGTCATTTTTGGCCATAAATAACCTATATCGTCCCAAATGACCCATAGGCGTGCATGACAAACATGAAATGAGTTTCATAATCATATAACTAATTATATGAATTATTATAAAGGTTTAGAATGTGGAAATAGGTTCGTTTGTTGGTAGTTCGGATCGAAAATGCCATTTTTAGCCCTAAATGACATATATCAACCCAAATGAAGCATAGGCGTGCATAATTAACTTAAAATGAGTTTCATAATCATATAACTAATCATATGAATCACTAAAAACGTTTAGAATGTGGAAATAGGTTCGTTTGTTGGTAGTTGGGATCGAAAATGCCATTTTTGGCCATAAATGACCTGTATCGACCCAAATGTCCCATAGGCGTGCATAACGAACTTGAAATGAGTTTATAAACATATAACTAATCACATGAATCATGAGAAATGGTTAGAATGTGGAAATAGGTTCGTTTGTTGGTAATTGGGATCGAAAATGCCATTTTTGGCCATAAATTACCTATATCGACCAAAATGACCCATAGGTGTGCATAACAAACTTGAAATGAGTCTTATAAACATATAAATAATCATAGGAATCATGAAAGGTTTAGAATTTGAATATAAGTTCGTTTGTGAATAGTTGGGATCGAAAATGCCATTTTTGGCCATAAATGGTCTATATCGACCCAAATGAACCATAGACGTGTGTAACGAACTTGAAATGAGTTTCATAATCATAAAACTAATCATATAAATCATTAAGAAAGTTTAGAATGTGGAAATAGGTTCGTTTGTTGGTAGTTGGGATCGAAAATGCCATTTTTGGCCATAAATGACCTATATTGACCGAAATTAACCATAGGCGTGCATAACGAACTTGAAATACGTCTTATAAACATATATCTAATCATATGAATCATGAAAAAGGTTTTTGAATTTGAATATAAGTTCGTTTGTTGATAGTGGGATCGAAAACGCCATTTTTTGCCATAAATGACCTATATGGACTCAAATGACCCATAGGCGTGCATAACAAACTTGAAATGAGTTTCATAAACATATAACTAATTATACGAAACATGAAAAAGGGTTAGAATGTGGAAATAGGTTCGTTTGTTGGTAGTTGGTATCGAAAATGCCATTTTTGGCCATAAATGACCTATATCGACCCAAATGACCCATAGGCGTGCATAACGAACTTGAATTGAGTTTCATAATCATATAACTAATCATATAAATCATTAAGAAGGATTAGAATGTGTATCTAGGTTCGTTTGTTGGTAGTTGGTATCGAAAATGCCATATTTGGCCATAAATGACATATATCAACCCAAATGGCCCATAGGCTAGCATAACGAACTTTTAATGAGTTTCATAAACATATAACTAATCATATCAAACATGAAAAAGGATTAGAATGTGGAAATAGGTTCGTTTTTTGGTAGTTGGGATCGAAAATGCCAATTTTTGTCATAAATGGCCTATATTGATGCAAATGAACCATAGGCGTCCATAACGAACTTGAAATGAGTTTTATAAACATATAAATAATCATATGAATCATGAAAAAGGTTTAGAATTTGAATATAAGTTCCTTTGTTGATAGTTGGGATCGAAAATGCCATTTTTGGCCATAAATGACCTATATTGACCGAAATTAACCATAGGCGTGCATAACGAACTTGAAAGGCGTCTTATAAACAAATAACTAATCATATGAATCATGAAAAAGGTTTTGAATTTGAATATAAGTTCGTTTGTTGATAGTGGGATCGAAAATGCCATTTTTTGCCATAAATGACCTATATGGACTCAAATGACCCATAGGCGTGCATAACGAACTTGAAATGAGTTTTATAAACGTATAACTAATCATATGAATCATGAAAAATGTTTAGAATATGGAAATAGGTTCGTTTGTTGGTAATTAGGATAGAAAATTGCATTTTTTTTGTCATAAATTACCTATATTGACCCAAATGACCCATAAGCATGCATAACGAACTTGAAATGAATTTCATAAATATTTAACTAATCATATGAATCATTAAAAAGGTTTAGAATTTGAATATAGGGTCGTTTGTCGATAGTTGGGATCGAAAATGCCATTTTTGGCCATAAATGACATATATCGACCCCAATGACCCATAGGCGGGCATAACGAACTTGAAATGAGTCTTATAAACATATAACTAATCATATGAATCATGAAAAAGGTTTAGAATTTGAATATAAGTTTGTTTGTTGATAGTTGGGATCGAAAATGACATTTTTGGCCATAAATGACCTATATCGACCCAAATGAATCATAGGCGTGTATAATGAACTTCAAATGAGTTTCATAATCATATAACTAATCATATGAATCAGTAAAATGGTTTAGAATGTGGAGATAGGTTCGTCTGTTGGTAGTTGGGATCAAAAATGCCATTTTTGGCAATAAATTACCCATATCGACCCAAAGGCGTGCATAACGAATTTGAAATGAGTTTCATAAACATATAACTAATTATATGAACCATGAAAATGGGTTAGAATGTGGAAATAGGTTCGTTTGTTGGTAGTTGGGATCGAAAATGCCATTCTTGGCCATAAATGACCTATATCGACCCAAATGACCCATAGGCCTGCACAACGAACTTGAAATGAGTATTATAAACATATAGCTAATCATATGAATCATGAAAAAAGTTTAGAATATGGAAATAGGTTTGTTTGTTGGTAATTCGGATAGAAAATCGCATTTTTTGGCCATAAATTACCTATATCGACCCAAATGACCTATAAGCGTGCATAACGAACTTGAAATGAGTTTCATAAACATTTAACCAATCATATGAATCATTAAAAAGATTAAGAATTTGAATATAGGTTCGTTTGTCGATAGTTGGGATCGAAAATGCCATTTTTGGCCATAAATGACCTATATTGACCCAAATGACCCATAGGCGTGCATAACGAACTTGAAATGAGTCTTATAAACATATAACTAATCATATGAATCATGAAAAAGGTTTAGAATTTGAATATAAGTTTGTTTGTTGATAGTTGGGATCGAAAATGACATTTTTGGCCATAAATGACCTATATCGACCCAAATAAAGCATAGGCGTGCATAATGAACTTAAAATGAGTTTCATAATCATATAACTAATCATATGAATCACTAAAAAGGTTTAGAATGTGGAGATAGGTTCGTTTGTTTGTAGTTGGGATCGAAAATGTCATTTTTTGCCATAAATTACCTATATCGACCCAAATTTCCCATAGGCGTGCATAACGAACTTGAAATGAGTTTCATAAAGAAATAACTAAAATGAATCCTGAAAAAGGGTTAGAATTTGGAAATAGGTTCGTTTGTTGGTATTGGGGATCGAAAATGCCATTTTTGGCCATAAATTACCTATATCGACCAAAATGACCCATAGGCGTGTATAACGAACTTGAAATGAGTCTTATAAACATATAAATTATCATAGGAATCATGAAAAAGGTTTAGAATTTGAATATAAGTTCGTTTGTTGATAGTTGGGATCGAAAATGCCATTTTTGGCCATAAATGACCTATATCGACCCAAATGAACCATAGGCGTGCGTAACGAACTTGAATTGAATTTGGTGAATTTAAAAATTAGGCTAACGGAGGACTAACGGCGCGTCATTAGTAAGGGTATTTTGGGTATTAAGTCATTTGTGAGGGGCATTTGGTGAATTTCTGAAAGTCGGGGGGCATTTGGTGAATTACGCCATAATTCGGGGGTATTTCATGAAAAATCCGTAATATAAATCATTAAGAAGGTTTTGAATGTGGATCTAGGTTCTTTTGTTGGTAGTTGGGATCGAAAATGCCATATTTGGCCATAAATGACCTATATCGACCCAAATGGCCCATAGGCTAGCATAACGAACTTTTAATGAGTTTCATAAACATATAACTAATCATATTAAACATGAAAAAGGATTAGAATGTGGAAATAGGTTCCTTTTTTGGTAGTTGGGATCGAAAATGCCAATTTTTGTCATAAATAGCCTATATTGATGCAAATGAACCATAGGCGTCCATAACGAACTTGAAATGAGTTTTATAAACATATAAATAATCATATGAATCATGAAAAAGGTTTAGAATTTGAATATAAGTTCCTTTGTTGATAGTTGGGATCGAAAATGCCATTTTTGGCCATAAATGACCTATATTGACCGAAATTAACCATAGGCGTGCATAACGAACTTGAAATGCGTCTTATAAACATATAACTAATCATATGAAACATGAAAAAGGTTTTGAATTTGAATATAAGTTCGTTTGTTGATAGTGGGATCGAAAATGCCATTTTTTGCCATAAATGAACTATATGGACTCAAATGACCCATATGCGTGCATAACAAACTTGAAATGAGTTTCATAAACATATAACTAATTATACGAAACATGAAAAAGAGTTAGAATGTGGAAATAGGTTCGTTTGTTGGTAGTTGGGATCGAAAATGCCATTTTTGGCCATAAATGACCTATATCGACCCAAATGACCCATAGGCGTGCATAACGAACTTGAAATGAGTTTTATAAACATAAAACTAATCATATGAATCATGAAAAATGTTTAGAATATGGAAATAGGTTCGTTTGTTGGTAATTCGGATAGAAAATTGCAATTTTTGGCCATAAATTACCTATATTGACCCAAACGACCCATAAGCATGCATAACGAACTTGAAATGAGTTTCATAAACATTTAACTAATCATATGAATCATCAAAAAGGTTTAGAATTTAAATATAGGGTCGTTTGTCGATAGTTGGGATCAAAAATGCCATTTTTGGCAATAAATGACATATATCGCCCCCAATGACCCATAGGCGGGCATAACGAACTTGAAATGAGTCTTATAAACATATAACTAATCATATGAATCATGAAAAAGGTTTAGAATTTGAATATAAGTTTGTTTGTTGATAGTTGGGATTGAAAATGACATTTTTGGCCATAAATGACCTATATCGACCCAAATGAAGCATAGGCGTGCATAATGAACTTAAAATGAGTTTCATAATCATATAACTAATCATATGAATCACTAAAAAGCTTTAGAATGTGGAGATAGGTTCGTTTGTTAGTAGTTGGGATCGAAAATGTCATTTTTGGCCATAAATGACCTATATCGACCCAAATGAACCATAGGCGTGCATAACAAGCTTGAAATGAGTCTTATAAACATATAACTAATCATATGAATCATGAAAAAGGTTTAGAATTTGAATATAAGTTTGTTTGTTGATAGTTTGGATCGAAAATGACATTTTTGGCCATAAATGACCTATATGGACCCAAATGAAGCATAGGCGTGCATAATGAACTTAAAATGAGTTTCATAATCATATAACTAATCATATGAATCACTAAAAAGGTTTAGAATGTGGAGATAGGTTCGTTTGTTTGTAGTTGGGATCGAAAATGTCATTTTTGGCCATAAATGACCTATATCGACCCAAATGTCCCATAGGCGTGCATAACGAACTTGAAATGAGTTTCATAAACATATAACTAATCATATGAATCATGAAAAAGGGTTAGAATTTGGAAATAGGTTCGTTTGTTGGTAATTGGGGATCTAAAATGCCATTTTTGGCCATAAATTACCTATATCGACCAAAATGAACCATAGACGTGCGTAACGAACTTGAATTGAGTTTCATAATCATATAACTAATCATATAAATCATTAAGAAGGTTTAGAATGTGGATCTAGGTTCGTTTGTTGGTAGTTGGGATCGAAAATGCTATATTTGGCCATAAATGACCTATATCGACCCAAATGGCCCATAGGCTAGCATAACGAACTTTTAATGAGTTTCATAAACATATAACTAATCATATCAAACATGAAAAAGGATTAGAATGTGGAAATAGGTTCGTTTTTTGGTAGTTGGGATCGAAAATGCCAATTTTTGTCATAAATGGCCTATATTGATGCAAATGAACCATAAGCGTCCATAACGAACTTGAAATGAGTTTTATAAACATATAAATAATCATATGAATCATGAAAAAGGTTTAGAATTTGAATATAAGTTCGTTTGTTGATACTTGGGATCGAAATTGCCATTGTTGGCCATAAATAACCTATATCCACCCAAATGAACCATAGGCGTGCACAACGAACTTGAAATGAGTATTATAAACATATAAATAATCATATGAATCATGTAAAATGTTTAGAATATGGAAATAGGTTCGTTTGTTGGTAATTCGGATAGAAAATTGCATTTTTTTGCCATAAATTACCTATATTGACCCAAATGACCCATAAGCATGCATAACGAACTTGAAATGAGTTTCATAAACATTTAACTAATCTTATGAGTAATTAAAAAGGTTTAGAATTTTAATATAGGGTCGTTTGTCGATAGTTGGGATCGAAAATGCCATTTTTGGCCATAAATGACCTATATCGACCAAAACCACACATAGAAACCTGCTATTTATAGAAACCTGCTATTTATGGAAACCTGCTAAAAATAGTAACTGCCGTAAAGGGTAGCTTCTAAAAGTGGCAAGTCATAAAAGATAGAAACCTGTCAGAATTAGGTGTTGCACTCCAACATAAATCCTAAATGAGATAGAAAACTGCAAGAATCCTATTCCTAATATGATTCGGAAATAAGAGTTACGTATTAATTAAAATCCTAACGAGCCTAGAGTTCGTAACGGGCCCCGACGCATTCCGTCATGAAATTGATACGCACCAAAAGACTCGATTAAGTCTCAAACACTACGGATTTCAGGAATCCGAATCTGACTAAGAAAACAGCCCAGACCCTATTTTCAACGCCTGGCTCTGGGCGCCGAAATCTTCGGCGCCCAGGCCTGGGCGCTGAAAATACCTGGGTACGTGTTTTTTCCTAATTCTTTGTGGATTAGAACTCTGCAATTCTATCTTTCCATAAACTCTTTTCTATAAATATAGCCCAAGTTCGACGTGAAATTACAACACACAATTCATATTCTGAGTATTGACTCCAACCCTTAGCCTAAGCCTCACGCTGCGAAATTGTTCACGCGTTTTGTCGCAATCGATCCATAAATCGAACAGAACGTATCCTATACTATAATTTGAGATTCGTTAAATAAAAAGGAGAAATAGCAAAGTCAAAGTGGTTAGTTTTCTGAGAACCGTGACGCACCTCTCAAGGGTGCGTCGTAATGTGTCCCTTTTCCATGGTTTGATTGCTTTCCTCGCCCTTTTTATGAACTGTTAAACTAACTAAATCTGATTGTTCTACCACGCCTAACAAATATAATATTTTTGGGAAATTGGATTATCATGCTAGGTCCCTTAATGCTATTTAAATCAGATAATCACGATCGATCTAGTATTAAACGTTGCATATTGCTAAAATTAACTCAGATTAGTTTAATAGTTAACGCATGTCCCTTCAATTATTTATGCTGAGCTAGTAAGGATATCCTGCCTCTGGAGTTATCGAAGAGAGAGTACTCCTCTCGGTAGTTACAGTCCCCCGAACCCTCAATCTCTACCCTGCGGGTGTACGTTGAGCGATCCCCACCATCAGGGATCACAAAGGAACCTACGACCGTCGTGGTCAAACATAATTGCACTCCCTTTATGTCACGATAACCGGGTTTTGTCAGTTTTTCTCATTGTCGTTAAAAACTGAATGTCGACTCCTATATTACTAGTCAATTGGGTGTAAACTCACAGGAAATCCAATTACACTTGATTGAATAAAAAAAATCGTCACACCCACGAGGGACGAGGTCACGCATTAGCCTCGTGCTTTTTCGACCCCCTCACAGTGGCGACTCTGCTGGGGACAGTGAAGGAAATACTCGTGCTTGTAGGTAATCAAAATAGCCGAAGGGTGAAACGATCCTACCCCGCGTTTATTTCCCCATCAAGTTGGGACGACCTGAAAATCAGCATATTAATGTGAACGGGCAGAACAGCATAACGAATCTCGGCTCCCTCGGGAATTGGGACTAAGGATACCTTTTTTCGCCAATAGGGGGGTGCATACGCCGCGCATGTTGCCCACTCGGTACTTGTGCAGGTAGTACACCTATCCCAAACCCAATCGCTCGCTCATTAGGTCCCTCTCGCCTGCATGCCCCCTTGGCTTGCACTTGCGGTTTGGCCTCTTGAGCGAAATTCGTCTGTTGAAGACACTACCTCGACCTGGGCATGTGTTGGATCTACGATAGAAGCGGTACCAAGCCAGGCGCGAATAACTACTCATAGAAGCCTATCATAAACTATGTGACATATTATTATTGCCTCATAATGGAATGTTAGTTATGTGTAGCGAAATATGTGATTGTGTGTGACAAACTATCCTAGAAAACCAACGACCTTAAAAATTGCCCAAACATTGATAGACTACTTTTCCAAAGAGTTATACAGAAATACGTGTTCCGCAAACCCGAATGATCGCCACAAAAATAAGCGACGCTCGGGATGGCCTGTAACGAATCCCACAAAACGCTGCACAACACGTAAAGGACGTTATTAGGCAAGCACGCAAATCGAAGTCGCATAAACAAAAGTAGACGCAAACAGAAAACGAGAAACAGCCAGGGACGCATTTTCAACACCCCTGGCTGGGCGCCAGAATTTCTCACGCCCGACGCTGGGCGCCGAAGTTGCTGCTTGGCCTTCTGGTCAGGCGCAGCAGCCTCGGTGCCCGCACAAAAGAAAAAAACACGTAGCACCAAAAAACGTTCGTAAAAAAAGAATTGCTACGAAGGCGTAAGAAAAAGCACTCGATTCTAGAGGCGACTCAAAAAAAAAAAAAAAAAAAATAACTCTTTGTGTCGTTGATAGGACTCCTACGGCGACAATGTTCGGCACCAAAACCGAACACGCTAATAACTATGAATGTCACACGGGCAAGTGTTTCGAAAATTCAAAGAATGACCAAAAAAAAAAACCAAAAAGTGTACCAATAAAAGAAAAAACAAAAAAAAACCAATAGAGAGAGTCGAAGTCTAGACTAAGTAATGCTTGAAACTTTGGGATCCTAAACTTTAGCTTATCTTATGCCTAGGACTGGTCTTGCCACTTGGTGCCGATCAGGGAATCAACGGTTAGTGCGTCTCGAAGATACATCGCCAACATCAGGTTTAGTGACTCCAAGCTCCGTCCGTCGTCCCTCATTTCAAGGATCTCCGCTTCCCCAACCTCGATTCGCACCTTCAAACATGTCCATCGAAGATTTGCGAGACCAGATGGTCCAAATGACCCAACTTATGGGCCAATTGAAAATGGAAAATGAAGCTTTAGCGGCTGCACAAGCCAAAAATGACCTCGATAACGAGAAGAGGATTGAAAAAATGGTCCTACAGCAAACCATGGGGAGCAAATACTTCTCCCTCGATCCTGAACCTTTTCCTGGCAAACTACCAGAAAAGTTCAGTTCATCTGACTTACCAAAGTTCAAGGCCACGGACAATCCCCGTGATCATCTACTGAGCTTTGTGAATGCCATGAGCTTGAAAGGCGTGGACAAGTCCATGTATTTACCTGCCTTTCCTTTGTCCTGGGAACCTGTGCCGCTCAAATGGTACTATCACCAGGACCCTAAGCTCTTCCCCACTTGGGAAGACTTTGTCAATGTCTTCATCAAGCAATACTCGTCGAACATGGATTTCCAAGTCACCATGCGCGAGCTGGAAGTTCTCTTCCAAATGAAAAATGAGGGTTTCACAACCTACTTTGCTAGATGGAGGGACCAGGCGGCCCAGCTAATCAATAGGCCTCCCGAAACAGAATTGGTCCAAAAATTCATTGACAACCTGGACCCGGCTGACAGACAACACCTTAGGTACCTGGGACTTGACACTTTCAAAAGAGTTAATGATATGGGAATAAAGATCGAGGATGACCTCGCCAAAACCATACAAAGCAAACCAATCATATGAATCATTAAAAGGTTAAGAATTTGAACATAGGTTCGTTTGTCGATAGTTGGGATCGAAAATTCCATTTTTGGCCATAAATGACCTATATTGACCCAAATGACCCATAGGCGTGCATAACGAACTTGAAATGAGTCTTATAAACATGTAACTAATCATATGAATCATGAAAAAGGTTTAGAATTTGAATATAAGTTTGTTTGTTGATAGTTGGGATCGAAAATGACATTTTTGGCCATAAATAACCTATATCGACCCAAATGAAGTATAGGCGTGCATAATGAACTTAAAATGAGTTTCATAATCATATAACTAATCATATGAATCACTAAAAAGGTTTAGAATGTGGAGATAGGTTCGTTTGTTAGTAGTTGGGATCGAAAATGTCATTTTTGGCCATAAATGACCTATATCGACCCAAATGTCCCATAGGCGTGCATAACGAACTTGAAATGAGTTTCTTAAACAAATAACTAATCATATGAATCATGAAAAAGGGTTAGAATTTGGAAATAGGTTCGTTTGTTGGTAATTGGGGATCGAAAATCACATTTTTGGCCATAAATTACCTATATCGACCAAAATGACCCATAGGCGTGCATAATTTAACGAACTTGAAATGATTCTTATAAACATATAAATTACGGATTTTTCATGAAATACCCCCGAATTTTGGCGTAATTCACCAAATGCCCCTCGACTTTCAGAAATTCACCAAATACCCCTCACAAATGACTTAATACCCAAAATACCCTTACTAATGATGCGCCGTTAGTCCTCCGTTAACCTAATTTTCAAATTCACCAAATACCCCTATTTTAATACTTATTTCACCAAATACCCTTATTTAGAAACTTAATTCACCAAATACCAATAACTTAAAATTACTCATTTTGATGCTCAACGGCTAGTTTTTGTGTTTGAAAATTAGCCGTTGCTTATTGTTTGCTTATAAATACTCTTTTTCTGACTGTTTATTGTAGTTTTCCTATTATTTTGTTAATTTCATATCATTTTTGTCATGAGTTTTCTTTCAAAATCATCATCCAAACCCAATGAGTCCACATATGTAAGAGTCCCAAATAATTTTTGTTATCATGGGAGAAAATTTGACATCCGAATATCTGATACAACACTCAATCTGAAGCTCCGGTACAACACTAAAACAGAAAACACTCCTAAAAACACCCCAAAACGTCGCAACTCTTCAAGAAAATAACTACTTCTTTTGTACCTTATTCTTTATGTGACCAATTAATTATATTTACCACGCAATCGGAAGGTATTCCTTTTTCAATATGGGAAATATCTTTAACATATGCAAACAGATTAAAAATAAAGCTCTTATTAATTTTATTCTAACGCATATGTTCCAGCTACCTCGGCTTCTATTGCTTCCATGCCACATATTTAACGTTAACTCCCTTTTGTCTCCTGTCTCTACTGCCTCCAAACATCTTTCTGCAATCTCCTAACTTTTTCTCAACCTTACAGTCGAGGCATAAAGGTTTTCCCACTTTTCTTTTGAGCTAGGTCCTATTGACATGGTCAGATTTATGGACAAATGTCTATTTTTGGATTTGAGGGAACAAGAAAAAAAAATGAAACTAAGGTATGTTCCAAAGCTCATGAACCAGTGAAAAAACATGAATCTTGGCACAAAGATTTGCCTCCAAACTCAAGATTTTCACATCATGAATCCAAGTTGAAATCGAGGTTGTGATAAAAATGTATGTGTTATTGAACTTGATTTCTTAGTTTCTTTACCATTCGGACAATAAGAAAATTAAGGTGTTAGCTTTAGATTGAATTACGTCAGCTTCACTTACATAAGATCCCTTTGAAAATGGGGTTTTTTGGCCTTTTGCTCAGCTAAAGTGCATTGTCTTTACTGGATGAGGCTTGAACTTATTGGATCATAATTGAAACTTACTGAGTGTTGTATCGGAGCCTCAGATGGAAATTTCCTCCCATAATATTAGAAATTGTTTGGGACTCTTACATATGTGGATTCATGGGTGTGGATGATGATTTTGAAAGAAAACTCATGACAAAAATGATATGAAATTAACAAAACAATAGAAAAACTACAATAAATAGTCAGGAAAGGGGTTTTTATAAGCAAACAATAAGCAACGGCTAATTTTCAAACATAAAAACTAGCCGCTGAGCATCAAAATGGGTAATTTTAAGTTATGTGTATTTGGTGAATTAAGTTTCAGAATAGGGGTATTATATGAAATAAGTAATAAAATAGGGGTATTTGGTGAATTTAAAAATTAGGCTAACGGAGGACTAACGGCGCGTCATTAGTAAGGGTATTTTGGGTATTAAGTCATTTGTGAGGGGCATTTGGTGAATTTCTGAAAGTCGAGGGGCATTTGGTGAATTACGCCATAATTCGGGGGTATTTCATGAAAAATCCGTATAAATTATCATAGAAATCATGAAAAAGGTATAGAATTTGAATATAAGTTCTTTTGTTGATAGTTGGGATCGAAAATGCCAATTTTGGCCATATATGACCTATATCGACCCAAATGAACCATAGGCGTGCGTAACGAACTTGAATTGAGTTTCATAATCATATAACTAATCATATAAATCATTAAGAAGGTTTAGAATGTGGATCTAGGTTCGTTTGTTGGTAGTTGGGATCGAAAATGCCATTCTTGGCCATAAATGACATATATCGACCCAAATGACCCATAGGCCTGCACAACGAACTTGAAATGAGTATTATAAACATATAACTAATCATATGAATCATGAAAAATGTTTAGAATATGGAAATAGGTTTGTTTGTTGGTAATTCGGATAGAAAATCGTATTTTTGGCCATAAATTACCTATATCGACCCAAATGACCCATAAGCGTGCATAACGAACTTGAAATGAGTTTCATAAACATTTAACCAATCATATGAATCATTAAAAGGTTAAGAATTTGAACATAGGTTCGTTTGTCGATAGTTGGGATTGAAAATGCCATTTTTGGCCACAAAAGACCTATATTGACCCAAATGACCCATAGGCGTGCATAACGAACTTGAAATGAGTCTTATAAACATATAACTAATCATATGAATCATGAAAAAGGTTTATAATTTGAATATAAGTTTGTTTGTTGATAGTTGGGATCGAAAATGACATTTTTGTCCATAAATTACCTATATCGACCCAAATGAAGCATAGGCGTGCATAATGAACTTAAAATGAGTTTCATAATCATATAACTAATCATATGAATCACTAAAAAGGTTTAGAATGTGGAGATAGGTTCGTTTGTTAGTAGTTGGGATCGAAAATGTCATTTTTGGCCATAAATGATCTATATCGACCCAAATGTCCCATAGGCGCGCATAAAGAACTTGAAATGAGTTTCATAAACAAATAACTAATCATATGAATCATTAAAAAGGGTTAGAATTTGGAAACAGGTTCGTTTGTTGGTAATTGGGGATCTAAAATGCCATTTTTGGCCATAAATTACCTATATCGACCAAAATGACCCGAAGCCGTGCATAACGAACTTGAAATGAGTCTTATGAACATATAAATTATCATCGGAATCATGAAAAAGGTTTAGAATTGGAATATAAGTTCGTTTGTTGATAGTTGGTATCGAAAATGCCATTTTTGGCCATAAATGACGTATATCGACCCAAATGAACCATAGGTGTGCGTAACGAACTTGAATTGAGTTTCATAATCATATAACTAATCATATAAATCATTAAGAAGGTTTAGAATGTGGATCTAGGTTTGTTTGTTGGTAGTTGGGATCGAAAATGCCATATTTGGCCATAAATGACATATATCAACCAAAATGGCCCATAGGCTAGCATAACGAACTTTTAATGAGTTTTATAAACTTATAACTAATCATATCAAATATGAAAAAGGATTAGAATGTGGAAATAGGTTCGTTTTTTGTTAGTTGGGATCGAAAATGCCAATTTTTGTCATAAATGGCCTATATTGATGCAAATGAACCATAGGCGTCCATAACGAACTTGAAATGAGTTTTATAAACATATAAAAAATCATATGAATCATGAAAAAGGTTTATAATTTGAATATAAGTTCCTTTGTTGATAGTTGGGATCGAAAATGCCATTTTTGGCCATAAATGACCTATATTGACCGAAATTAACCATAGGCGTGCATAACGAACTTGAAATGCGTCTTATAAACATATAACTAATCATATGAATCATGAAAAAGGTTTTGAATTTGAATATAAGTTCGTTTGTTGATAGTGGGATCGAAAATGCCATTTTTTGCCATAAATGACCTATATGGACTCAAATGACCCATAGGCGTGCATAACAAACTTGAAATGAGTTTTATAAACATATAACTAATCATATGAATCATGAAAAATGTTTAGAATATGGAAATAGGTTCGTTTGTTGGTAATTCGGATAGAAAATTGCATTTTTTGGCCATAAATTACCTATATTGACCCAAATGACCCATAAGCATGCATAACGAACTTGAAATGAGTTTCATAAACATATAACTAATCATATGAACCATGAAAAAGGGTTAGAATGTGGAAATAGGTTCGTTTGTTGGTAGTTGGGATCGAAAATGCCATTCTTGGCCATAAATGACCTATATCGACCCAAATGACCCATAGGCCTGCACAACGAACTTGAAATGAGTATTATAAACATATAACTAATCATATGAATCATGAAAAATGTTTAGAATATGGAAATAGGTTTGTTTGTTGGTAATTCGGATAGAAAATCGCATTCTTTGGCCATAAATTACCTATATCGACCCAAATTACCCATAAGCGTGCATAACGAACTTGAAATGAGTTTCATAAACATTTAACCAATCATATGAATCATTAAAAGGTTAAGAATTTGAACATAGGTTCGTTTGTCGATAGTTGGGATCGAAAATGCCATTTTTGGCCATAAATGACCTATATTGACCCAAATGACCCATAGGCGTGCATAACGAACTTGAAATGAGACTTATAAACATATAACTAATCATATGAATCATGAAAAAGGTTTAGAATTTGAATATAAGTTTGTTTGTTGATAGTTGGGATCGAAAATGACATTTTTTGCCACAAATGACCTATATCGACCCAAATGAAGCATAGGCGTGCATAATGAACTTAAAATGAGTTTCATAATCATATAACTAATCATTTGAATCACTAAAAAGGTTTAGAATGTGGAGATAGGTTCTTTTGTTAGTAGTTGGGATCGAAAATGTCATTTTTGGCCATAAATGACCTATATCGACCCAAATGTCCCATAGGCGTGCATAAAGAACTTGAAATGAGTTTCATAAACAAATAACTAATCATATGAATCATGAAAAAGGGTTAGAATTTGGAAATAGGTTCGTTTGTTGGTAATTGGGGATCGAAAATGCCATTTTTGGCCATAAATTACCTATATCGACCAAAATGACCCATAGGCGTGCATAACGAACTTGAAATGAGTCTTATAAACATATAAATTATCATAGGAATCATGAAAAAGGTTTAGAATTTGAATATAAGTTCGTTTGTTGATAATTGGGATCGAAAATGCCATTTTTGGCCATAAATGACCTATATCGACCCAAATGAACCATAGGCGTGCGTAACGAACTTGAATTGAGTTTCATAATCATATAACTAATCATATAAATCATTAAGAACGTTTAGAATGTGGATCTAGGTTTGTTTGTTGGTAGTTGGGATCGAAAATGCCATATTTGGCCATAAATGACATGTATCAACCCAAATGGCCCATAGGCTAGCATAACGAACATTTAATGAGTTTCATAAACATATAACTAATCATATCAAACATGAAAAAGGATTAGAATGTGGAAATAGGTTCGTTTTTTGGTAGTTGGGATCGAAAATGCCAATTTTTGTCATAAATGGCCTATATTGATGCAAATGAACCATAGGCGTCCATAACGAACTTGAAATGAGTTTTATAAACATATAAAAAATCATATGAATCATGAAAAAGGTTTAGAATTTGAATATAAGTTCCTTTGTTGATAGTTGGGATCGAAAATGCCATTTTTGGCCATAAATGACCTATGTTGACCGAAATTAACCATAGGCGTGCATAACGAACTTGAAATGCGTCTTATAAACATATAACTAATCATATGAATCATGAAAAAAGTTTTGAATTTGAATATAAGTTCGTTTGTTGATAGTGGGATCGAAGATGCCATTTTTTGCCATAAATGACCTATATGGACTCAAATGACCCATAGGCGTGCATAACAAACTTGAAATAAGTTTTATAAACATATAACTAATCATATGAATCATGATAAATGTTTAGAATATGGAAATAGGTTCGTTTGTTGGTAATTCAGATAGAAAATTGCATTTTTTGGCCATAAATTACCTATATTGACCCAAATGACCCATAAGCATGCATAACGAACTTGAAATGAGTTTCATAAACATATAACTAATCATATGAACCATGAAAAAGGGTTAGAATGTGGAAATAGGTTCGTTTGTTGGTAGTTGGGATCGAAAATGCCATTCTTGGCCATAAATGACCTATATCGACCCAAATGACCCATAGGCCTGCACAACGAACTTGAAATGAGTATTATAAACATATAACTAATCATATGAATCATGAAAAATGTTTAGAATATGGAAATAGGTTTGTTTGTTGGTAATTCGGATAGAAAATCGTATTTTTGGCCATAAATTACCTATATCGACCCAAATGACCCATAAGCGTGCATAACGAACTTGAAATGAGTTTCATAAACATTTAACCAATCATATGAATCATTAAAAGGTTAAGAATTTGAACATAGGTTCGTTTGTCGATAGTTGGGATTGAAAATGCCATTTTTGGCCACAAAAGACCTATATTGACCCAAATGACCCATAGGCGTGCATAACGAACTTGAAATGAGTCTTATAAACATATAACTAATCATATGAATCATGAAAAAGGTTTATAATTTGAATATAAGTTTGTTTGTTGATAGTTGGGATCGAAAATGACATTTTTGTCCATAAATGACCTATATCGACCCAAATGAAGCATAGGCGTGCATAATGAACTTAAAATGAGTTTCATAATCATATAACTAATCATATGAATCACTAAAAAGGTTTAGAATGTGGAGATAGGTTCGTTTGTTAGTAGTTGGGATCGAAAATGTCATTTTTGGCCATAAATGATCTATATCGACCCAAATGTCCCATAGGCGCGCATAAAGAACTTGAAATGAGTTTCATAAACAAATAACTAATCATATGAATCATTAAAAAGGGTTAGAATTTGGAAACAGGTTCGTTTGTTGGTAATTGGGGATCTAAAATGCCATTTTTGGCCATAAATTACCTATATCGACCAAAATGACCCGAAGCCGTGCATAACGAACTTGAAATGAGTCTTATGAACATATAAATTATCATCGGAATCATGAAAAAGGTTTAGAATTGGAATATAAGTTCGTTTGTTGATAGTTGGTATCGAAAATGCCATTTTTGGCCATAAATGACGTATATCGACCCAAATGAACCATAGGTGTGCGTAACGAACTTGAATTGAGTTTCATAATCATATAACTAATCATATAAATCATTAAGAAGGTTTAGAATGTGGATCTAGGTTTGTTTGTTGGTAGTTGGGATCGAAAATGCCATATTTGGCCATAAATGACATATATCAACCAAAATGGCCCATAGGCTAGCATAACGAACTTTTAATGAGTTTTATAAACTTATAACTAATCATATCAAATATGAAAAAGGATTAGAATGTGGAAATAGGTTCGTTTTTTGTTAGTTGGGATCGAAAATGCCAATTTTTGTCATAAATGGCCTATATTGATGCAAATGAACCATAGGCGTCCATAACGAACTTGAAATGAGTTTTATAAACATATAAAAAATCATATGAATCATGAAAAAGGTTTATAATTTGAATATAAGTTCCTTTGTTGATAGTTGGGATCGAAAATGCCATTTTTGGCCATAAATGACCTATATTGACCGAAATTAACCATAGGCGTGCATAACGAACTTGAAATGCGTCTTATAAACATATAACTAATCATATGAATCATGAAAAAGGTTTTGAATTTGAATATAAGTTCGTTTGTTGATAGTGGGATCGAAAATGCCATTTTTTGCCATAAATGACCTATATGGACTCAAATGACCCATAGGCGTGCATAACAAACTTGAAATGAGTTTTATAAACATATAACTAATCATATGAATCATGAAAAATGTTTAGAATATGGAAATAGGTTCGTTTGTTGGTAATTCGGATAGAAAATTGCATTTTTTGGCCATAAATTACCTATATTGACCCAAATGACCCATAAGCATGCATAACGAACTTGAAATGAGTTTCATAAACATATAACTAATCATATGAACCATGAAAAAGGGTTAGAATGTGGAAATAGGTTCGTTTGTTGGTAGTTGGGATCGAAAATGCCATTCTTGGCCATAAATGACCTATATCGACCCAAATGACCCATAGGCCTACACAACGAACTTGAAATGAGTATTATAAACATATAACTAATCATATGAATCATGAAAAATGTTTAGAATATGGAAATAGGTTTGTTTGTTGGTAATTCGGATAGAAAATCGCATTCTTTGGCCATAAATTACCTATATCGACCCAAATTACCCATAAGCGTGCATAACGAACTTGAAATGAGTTTCATAAACATTTAACCAATCATATGAATCATTAAAAGGTTAAGAATTTGAACATAGGTTCGTTTGTCGATAGTTGGGATCGAAAATGCCATTTTTGGCCATAAATGACCTATATTGACCCAAATGACCCATAGGCGTGCATAACGAACTTGAAATGAGACTTATAAACATATAACTAATCATATGAATCATGAAAAAGGTTTAGAATTTGAATATAAGTTTGTTTGTTGATAGTTGGGATCGAAAATGACATTTTTGGCCACAAATGACCTATATCGACCCAAATGAAGCATAGGCGTGCATAATGAACTTAAAATGAGTTTCATAATCATATAACTAATCATTTGAATCACTAAAAAGGTTTAGAATGTGGAGATAGGTTCTTTTGTTAGTAGTTGGGATCGAAAATGTCATTTTTGGCCATAAATGACCTATATCGACCCAAATGTCCCATAGGCGTGCATAAAGAACTTGAAATGAGTTTCATAAACAAATAACTAATCATATGAATCATGAAAAAGGGTTAGAATTTGGAAATAGGTTCGTTTGTTGGTAATTGGGGATCGAAAATGCCATTTTTGGCCATAAATTACCTATATCGACCAAAATGATCCATAGGCGTGCATAACGAACTTGAAATGAGTCTTATAAACATATAAATTATCATAGGAATCATGAAAAAGGTTTAGAATTTGAATATAAGTTCGTTTGTTGATAATTGGGATCGAAAATGCCATTTTTGGCCATAAATGACCTATATCGACCCAAATGAACCATAGGCGTGCGTAACGAACTTGAATTGAGTTTCATAATCATATAACTAATCATATAAATCATTAAGAACGTTTAGAATGTGGATCTAGGTTTGTTTGTTGGTAGTTGGGATCGAAAATGCCATATTTGGCCATAAATGACATGTATCAACCCAAATGGCCCATAGGCTAGCATAACGAACATTTAATGAGTTTCATAAACATATAACTAATCATATCAAACATGAAAAAGGATTAGAATGTGGAAATAGGTTCGTTTTTTGGTAGTTGGGATCGAAAATGCCAATTTTTGTCATAAATGGCCTATATTGATGCAAATGAACCATAGGCGTCCATAACGAACTTGAAATGAGTTTTATAAACATATAAAAAATCATATGAATCATGAAAAAGGTTTAGAATTTGAATATAAGTTCCTTTGTTGATAGTTGGGATCGAAAATGCCATTTTTGGCCATAAATGACCTATGTTGACCGAAATTAACCATAGGCGTGCATAACGAACTTGAAATGCGTCTTATAAACATATAACTAATCATATGAATCATGAAAAAAGTTTTGAATTTGAATATAAGTTCGTTTGTTGATAGTGGGATCGAAGATGCCATTTTTTGCCATAAATGACC
The DNA here is from genome assembly GCF_020520425.1 of Spinacia oleracea. Lineage (NCBI taxonomy): Eukaryota > Viridiplantae > Streptophyta > Magnoliopsida > Caryophyllales > Amaranthaceae > Spinacia > Spinacia oleracea. The sequence goes on along the minus strand of NC_079491.1, from coordinate 75,829,703 downwards.
TATATGGACTCAAATGACCCATAGGCGTGCATAACAAACTTGAAATAAGTTTTATAAACATATAACTAATCATATGAATCATGATAAATGTTTAGAATATGGAAATAGGTTCGTTTGTTGGTAATTCAGATAGAAAATTGCATTTTTTGGCCATAAATTACCTATATTGACCCAAATGACCCATAAGCATGCATAACGAACTTGAAATGAGTTTCATAAACATATAACTAATCATATGAACCATGAAAAAGGGTTAGAATGTGGAAATAGGTTCGTTTGTTGGTAGTTGGGATCGAAAATGCCATTCTTGGCCATAAATGACCTATATCGACCCAAATGACCCATAGGCCTGCACAACGAACTTGAAATGAGTATTATAAACATATAACTAATCATATGAATCATGAAAAATGTTTAGAATATGGAAATAGGTTTGTTTGTTGGTAATTCGGATAGAAAATCGTATTTTTGGCCATAAATTACCTATATCGACCCAAATGACCCATAAGCGTGCATAACGAACTTGAAATGAGTTTCATAAACATTTAACCAATCATATGAATCATTAAAAGGTTAAGAATTTGAACATAGGTTCGTTTGTCGATAGTTGGGATTGAAAATGCCATTTTTGGCCATAAATGACCTATATTGACCCAAATGACCCATAGGCATGCATAACGAACTTGAAATGAGTCTTATAAACATATAACTAATCATATGAATCATGAAAAAGGTTTAGAATTTGAATATAAGTTTGTTTGTTGATAGTTGGGATCGAAAATGACATTTTTGGCCATAAATGACCTATATCGACCCAAATGAAGCATAGGCGTGCATAATGAACTTAAAATGAGTTTCATAATCATATAACTAATCATATGAATCACTAAAAAGGTTTAGAATGTGGAGATAGGTTCGTTTGTTAGTAGTTGGGATCGAAAATGTCATTTTTGGCCATAAATGATCTATATCGACCCAAATGTCCCATAGGCGCGCATAAAGAACTTGAAATGAGTTTCATAAACAAATAACTAATCATATGAATCATGAAAAAGGGTTAGAATTTGGAAACAGGTTCGTTTGTTGGTAATTGGGGATCTAAAATGCCATTTTTGGCCATAAATTACCTATATCGACCAAAATGACCCATAGCCGTGCATAACGAACTTGAAATGAGTCTTATGAACATATAAATTATCATCGGAATCATGAAAAAGGTTTAGAATTGGAATATAAGTTCGTTTGTTGATAGTTGGTATCGAAAATGCCATTTTTGGCCATAAATGACGTATATCGACCCAAATGAACCATAGGTGTGCGTAACGAACTTGAATTGAGTTTCATAATCATATAACTAATCATATAAATCATTAAGAAGGTTTAGAATGTGGATCTAGGTTTGTTTGTTGGTAGTTGGGATCGAAAATGCCATATTTGGCCATAAATGACATATATCAACCAAAATGGCCCATAGGCTAGCATAACGAACTTTTAATGAGTTTTATAAACTTATAACTAATCATATCAAATATGAAAAAGGATTAGAATGTGGAAATAGGTTCGTTTTTTGGTAGTTGGGATCGAAAATGCCAATTTTTGTCATAAATGGCCTATATTGATGCAAATGAACCATAGGCGTCCATAACGAACTTGAAATGAGTTTTATAAACATATAAAAAATCATATGAATCATGAAAAAGGTTTATAATTTGAATATAAGTTCCTTTGTTGATAGTTGGGATCGAAAATGCCATTTTTGGCCATAAATGACCTATATTGACCGAAATTAACCATAGGCGTGCATAACGAACTTGAAATGCGTCTTATAAACATATAACTAATCATATGAATCATGAAAAAGGTTTTGAATTTGAATATAAGTTCGTTTGTTGATAGTGGGATCGAAAATGCCATTTTTTGCCATAAATGACCTATATGGACTCAAATGACCCATAGGCGTGAACAACAAACTTGAAATGAGTTTTATAAACATATAACTAATCATATGAATCATGAAAAATGTTTAGAATATGGAAATAGGTTCGTTTGTTGGTAATTCGGATAGAAAATTGCATTTTTTGGCCATAAATTACCTATATTGACCCAAATGACCCATAAGCATGCATAACGAACTTGAAATGAGTTTCATAAACATATAACTAATCATATGAACCATGAAAAAGGGTTAGAATGTGGAAATAGGTTCGTTTGTTGGTAGTTGGGATCGAAAATGCCATTCTTGGCCATAAATGACCTATATCGACCCAAATGACCCATAGGCCTGCACAACGAACTTGAAATGAGTATTATAAACATATAACTAATCATACGAATCATGAAAAATGTTTAGAATATGGAAATAGGTTTGTTTGTTGGTAATTCGGATAGAAAATCGCATTCTTTGGCCATAAATTACCTATATCGACCCAAATTACCCATAAGCGTGCATAACGAACTTGAAATGAGTTTCATAAACATTTAACCAATCATATGAATCATTAAAAGGTTAAGAATTTGAACATAGGTTCGTTTGTCGATAGTTGGGATCGAAAATGCCATTTTTGGCCATAAATGACCTATATTGACCCAAATGACCCATAAGCGTGCATAACGAACTTGAAATGAGACTTATAAACATATAACTAATCATATGAATCATGAAAAAGGTTTAGAATTTGAATATAAGTTTGTTTGTTGATAGTTGGAATCGAAAATGACATTTTTGGCCACAAATGACCTATATCGACCCAAATGAAGCATAGGCGTGCATAATGAACTTAAAATGAGTTTCATAATCATATAACTAATCATATGAATCACTAAAAAGGTTTAGAATGTGGAGATAGGTTCGTTTGTTAGTAGTTGGGATCGAAAATGTCATTTTTGGCCATAAATGACCTATATCGACCCAAATGTCCCATAGGCGTGCATAAAGAACTTGAAATGAGTTTCATAAACAAATAACTAATCATATGAATCATGAAAAAGGGTTAGAATTTGGAAATAGGTTCGTTTGTTGGTAATTGGGGATCGAAAATGCCATTTTTGGCCATAAATTACCTATATCGACCAAAATGACCCATAGGCGTGCATAACGAACTTGAAATGAGTCTTATAAACATATAAATTATCATAGGAATCATGAAAACGGTTTAGAATTTGAATATAAGTTCGTTTGTTGATAATTGGGATCGAAAATGCCATTTTTGCCCATAAATGACCTATATCGACCCAAATGAACCATAGGCGTGCGTAACGAACTTGAATTGAGTTTCATAATCATATAACTAATCATATAAATCATTAAGAACGTTTAGAATGTGGATCTAGGTTTGTTTGTCATAAATGGCCTATATTGATGCAAATGAACCATAGGCGTCCATAACGAACTTGAAATGAGTTTTATAAACATATAAAAAATCATATGAATCATGAAAAAGGTTTAGAATTTGAATATAAGTTCCTTTGTTGATAGTTGGGATCGAAAATGCCATTTTTGGCCATAAATGACCTATGTTGACCGAAATTAACCATAGGCGTGCATAACGAACTTGAAATGCGTCTTATAAACATATAACTAATCATATGAATCATGAAAAAGGTTTTGAATTTGAATATAAGTTCGTTTGTTGATAGTGGGATCGAAGATGCCATTTTTTGCCATAAATGACCTATATGGACTCAAATGACCCATAGGCGTGCATAACAAACTTGAAATAAGTTTTATAAACATATAACTAATCATATGAATCATGATAAATGTTTAGAATATGGAAATAGGTTCGTTTGTTGGTAATTCAGATAGAAAGTTGCATTTTTTGGCGATAAATTACCTATATTGACCCAAATGACCCATAAGCATGCATCACGAACATGAAATGAATTTCATAAATATTTAACTAATCATATGAATCATTAAAAAGGTTTAGAATTTGAATATAGGGTCGTTTGTCGATAGTTGGGATCGAAAATGCCATTTTTGGCCATAAATGACATATATCGACCCCAATGACCCATAGGCGGGCATAACGAACTTGAAATGAGGCTTATAAACATATAACTAATCATATGAATCATGAAAAAGGTTTAGAATTTGAATATAAGTTTGTTTGTTGATAGTTGGGATCGAAAATGACATTTTTGGTCATAAATGACCTATATCGACCCAAATGAATCATAGGCGTGTATAATGATCTTAAAATGAGTTTCATAATCATATAACTAATAATATGAATCAGTAAAATGGTTTAGAATGTGGAGATAGGTTCGTTTGTTGGTAGTTGGGATCGAAAATGCCATTTTTGGCCATAAATTACCTATATCGACCCAAAGGCGTGCATAACAAATTTGAAATGAGTTCCATAAACATATAACTAATCATATGAACCATGAAAAAGGGTTAGAATGTGGAAATAGGTTCGTTTGTTGGTAGTTGGGATCGAAAATGGCATTCTTGGCCATAAATGACCTATATCGACCCAAATGACCCATTGGCCTGCACAACGAACTTGAAATGAGTATTATAAACATATAACTAATCATATGAATCATGAAAAAAGTTTAGAATATGAAAATAGGTTTGTTTGTTGGTAATTCGGATAGAAAATCGCATTTTTTGGCCATAAATTACCTATATCGACCCAAATGACCTATAAGCGTGCATAACGAACTTGAAATGAGTTTCATAAACATTTAACCAATCATATGAATCATGAAAAAGATTAAGAATTTGAATATAGGTTCGTTTGTCGATAGTTGGGATCGAAAATGCCATTTTTGGCCATAAATGACCTATATTGACCCAAATGACCCATAGGCGTGCATAACGAACTTGAAATGAGTCTTATAAACATATAACTAATCATATGAATCATGAAAAAGGTTTAGAATTTGTATATAAGTTTGTTTGTTGATAGTTGGGATCGAAAATGACATTTTTGGCCATAAATGACCTATATCGACCCAAATGAAGCATAGGCGTGCATAATGAACTTAAAATGAGTTTCATAATCATATAACTAATCATTTGAATCACTAAAAAGGTTTAGAATGTGGTGATAGGTTCGTTTGTTTGTAATTGGGATCGAAAATGTCATTTTTGGCCATAAATTACCTATATAGACCCAAATTTCCCATAGGCGTGCATAATGAACTTGAAATGAGTTTCATAAACAAATAACTAATCATATGAATCATGAAAAAGGGTTAGAATTTGGAAATAGGTTCGTTTGTTGGTAATTGGGGATCGAAAATGCCGTTTTTGGCCATAAATTACCTATATCGACCAAAATGACCCATAGGCGTGCATAACGAACTTGAAATGAGTCTTATAAACATATAAATTATCATAGGAATCATGAAAAAGGTTTAGAATTTGAATATAAGTTCGTTTGTTGATAGTTGGGATCGAAAATGCCATTTTTGGCCATAAATGACCTACATCGACCCAAATGAACCATAGGCGTGCGTAACAAACTTGAATTGAATTTCAAAATCATATAAATAATCATATAAATCATTAAGAAGGTTTAGAATGTGGATCTAGGTTCGTTTGTTGGTAGTTGGGATCGAAAATGCCATATTTGGCCATAAATGACCTATATCGACCCAAATGGCCCATATGCTAGCATAACGAACTTTTAATGAGTTTCATAAACATATAACTAATCATATTAAACATGAAAAAGGATTAGAATGTGGAAATAGGTTCCTTTTTTGGTAGTTGGGATCGAAAATGCCAATTTTTGTCATAAATAGCCTATATTGATGCAAATGAACCATAGGCGTCCATAACGAACTTGAAATGAGTTTTATAAACATATAAATAATCATATGAATCATGAAAAAGGTTTAAAATTTGAATATAAGTTCCTTTGTTGATAGTTGGGATCGAAAATGCCATTTTTGGCCATGAATGACCTATATTGACCGAAATTAACCATAGGCGTGCATAACGAACTTGAAATGCGTCTTATAAACATATAACTAATCATATGAAACATGAAAAAGGTTTTGAATTTGAATACAAGTTCGTTTGTTGATAGTGGGATCGAAAATGTCATTTTTGGCCATAAATGACCTATATCGACCCAAATGTCCCATAGGCGTGCATAACGAACTTGAAATGAGTTTCATAAACATATAACTAATCATATCAATCATGAAAAAGGGTTAGAATTTGGAAATAGGTTCGTTTGTTGGTAATTGGGGATCTAAAATGCCATTTTTGGCCATAAATTACGTATATCGACCAAAATGACCCATAGGCGTGCATAACGAACTTGAAATGAATGTTATAAATATTTAAATTATAATAGGAATCATGAAAAAGGTTTAGAATTTGAATATAAGTTCGTTTGTTGATAGTTGGGATCAAAAATGCCATTTTTGGCCATAAATGACCTATATCGACCCAAATGAACCATAGGCGTGCGTAACGAACTTGAATTGAGTTTCATAATCATATAACTAATCATATAAATCATTAAGAAGGTTTAGAATGTGGATCTAGGTTCGTTTGTTGGTAGTTGGGATCGAAAATGCCATATTTGGCCATAAATGACCTATATCGACCCAAATGGCCCATAGGCTAGCATAACGAACTTTTAATGAGTTTCATAAACATATAACTAATTATATCAAACATGAAAAAGGATTAGAATGTGGAAATAGGTTCGTTTTTTGGTAGTTGGGATCGAAAATGCCAATTTTTGTCATAAATGGCCTATATTGATGCAAATGAACCATAAGCGTCCATAACGAACTTGAAATGAGTTTTATAAACATATAAATAATCATATGAATCATGAAAAAGGTTTAGAATTTAAATATAAGTTCGTTTGTTGATACTTGGGATCGAAATTGCCATTCTTGGCCATAAATAACCTATATCAACCCAAATGAACCATAGGCGTGCACAACGAACTTGAAATGAGTATTATAAACATATAACTAATCATATGAATCATGTAAAATGTTTAGAATATGGAAATAGGTTCGTTTGTTGGTAATTCAGATAGAAAATTGCATTTTTTTGCCATAAATTACCTATATTGACCCAAATGACCCATAAGCATGCATAACGAACTTGAAATGAGTTTCATAAACATTTAACTAATCTTATGAATCATTAAAAAGGTTTAGAATTTGAATATAGGGTCGTTTGTCGATAGTTGGGATCGAAAATGCGATTTTGGCCATAAATGACCTATATCGACCCAAACGACCCATAAAAACCTGCTATTTATAGAAACCTGCTATTTATGGAAACTTGCTAAAAATAGTAACTGCCGTAAAGGGTAGCTTCTAAAAGTGGCAAGTCATAAAAGATAGAAACCTGTCAAAATTAGGTGTTGCACTCCAACATAAATCCTAAATGAGATAGAAAACTGCGAGAATCCTATTCCTAATATGATTCGGAAATAAGAGTTACGTATTAATTAAAATCCTAACGAGCCTAGAGTTCGTAACGGGCCCCGACGCATTCCGTCATGAAATTGATACGCACCAAAAGACTCGATTAAGTCTCAAACACTACGGATTTCAGGAATCCGAATCTGACTAAGAAAACAGCCCAGACCCTATTTTCAACGCCTGGCTCTGGGCGCCGAAATCTTCAGCGCCCAGGCCTGGGCGCTGAAAATACCTGGGTACGTGTTTTTTCCTAATTCTTTATGGATTAGAACTCTGCAATTCTATCTTTCCATAAACTCTTTTCTATAAATATAGCCCAAGTTCGACGTGAAATTACAACACACAATTCATATTCTGAGTATTGACTCCAACCCTTAGCCTAAGCCTCACGCTGCGAAATTGTTCACGCGTTCTGTCGCAATCGATCCATAAATCGAACAGAACGTATCCTGTCCCATAATTTGAGATTCGTTAAATAAAAAGGAGAAATAGCAAAGTCAAAGTGGTTAGTTTTCTGAGAACCGTGACGCACCTCTCAAGGGTGCGTCGTAATGTGTCCCTTTTCCATGGTTTAATTGCTTTCCTCGCCCTTTTTATGAACTGTTAAACTAACTAAATCTGATTGTTCTACCACGCCTAACAAATATAATACTTTTGGGAAATTGGATTATCATTCTAGGTCCCTTAATGCTATTTAAATCAGATAATCACGATCGATCTAGTATTATACGTTGCATATTGCTAAAATTAACTCAGATTAGTTTAATAGTTAACGCATGTCCCTTCAATTATTTATGCTGAGCTAGTAAGGATATCCTGTCTTTGGAGTTATCGAAGAGCGAGTACTCCTCTCGGTAGTTACAGTCCCCCGAACCCTCAATCTCTACCCTGCGGGTGTACGTTGAGCGATTCCCACCACCAGGGATCACAAGGGAACCTACGGCCGTCGTGGTCAAACATAATTGCACTCCCTTTATGTCACGATAACCAGGTTTTGTCAGTTTTGCTCATTGTCGTTAAAAACTGAATGGCGACTCCTATATTACTAGTCAATTGGGTGTAAACTCACAGGAAATCCAATTACACTTGATTGAATAAAAAGAATCGTCACACCCATGAGGGACGAGGTCACGCATTAGCCTCGTGCTTTTTCGACCCCCTCACAGTGGCGACTCTGCTGGGGATAGTGAAGGAAATACTCGTGCTTGTAGGTAATCAAAATAGCCGAAGGGTGAAACGATCCTACCCCGCGTTTATTTCCCCATCAAGTTGGGACGACCTGAAAATCAGCATATTAATGTGAACGGGCAGAACAGCATAACGAATCTCGGCTCCCTCGGGAGTTGGGACTAAGGATACCTTGTTTCGCCAATAGGGAGGTGCATACGCCGCGCATGTTGCCCACTCGGTACTTGTGCAGGTAGTACACCTATCCCAAACCCAATCGCTCGCTCATTAGGTCCCTCTCGCCTGCATGCCCCCTTAGCTTGCACTTGCGGGTTGGCCTCTTGAGCGAAATTCGTCTGTTGAAGACACTACCTCGACCGGGGCATGTGTTGGATCTACGATAGAAGCGGTACCAAGCCAGGCGCGAATAACTACCCATAGAAGCCTATCATAAACTACGTGACATATTATTATTGCCTCATAATGGAATGTTAGTTATGTGTAGCGAAATATGTGATTGTGTGTGACAAACTATCCTAGAAAACCAACGACCTTAAAAATTGCCCAAACATTGATAGACTAATTTTCCAAAGAGTTATACCGAAATACGTGTTCCGCAAACCCGAATGATCACCACAAAAATAAGCGACGCTCGGGATGGCCTGTAACGACTCCCACAAAACGCTGCACAACGCGTAAAGGACGTTATTAGGCAAGCACGCAAATCGAAGTCGCATAAACAAAAGTAGACGCAAACAGAAAACGAGAAACAGCCAGGGACGCATTTTCAACGCCCCTGGCTGGGCGCCAGAATTTCTCACGCCCGACGCTGGGCGCCGAAGTTACTGCTTGGCCTTCTGGTCAGGCGCAGCAGCCTCGGTGCCCGCGCAAAAGAAAAAAACACGTAGCACCAAAAAACGTTCGTAAAAAAAGAATTGCTACGAAGGCGTAAGAAAAAGCACTCGATTCTAGAGGCGACTCAAAAAAAAACAAATAATAAATAACTCTTTGTGTCGTTGATAGGCCTCCTACGGCGACAATGTTCGGCACCAAAACCGAACACGCTAATAACTATGAATGTCACACGGGCAAGTGTTTCGAAAATTCAAAGAATGACCAAAAAAAACCAAAAAGTGTACCAATAAAAGAAAGAGCAACAAAAAAAACCAATAGAGAGAGTCGAAGTCTAGACTAAGTAATGCTTGAAACTTTGGGAACCTAAACTTTAGCTTATCTTATGCCTAGGACTGGTCCTGCCACTTGGTGCCGATCAGGGAATCAACGGTTTGTGCGTCTCGAAGATACATCGCCAACATCAGGTTTAGTGACTCCAAGCTCCGTCCGTCGTCCCTCATTTCAAGGATCTCCGCTTCCCCAACCTCGATTCGCACCTTCAAACATGTCCATCGAAGATTTGCGAGACCAGATGGTCCAAATGACCCAACTTATCGGCCAATTGAAAATGGAAAATGAAGCTTTAGCGGCTGCACAAGCCAAAAATGACCTCGATAACGAGAAGAGGATTGAAAAAATGGTCCTACAGCAAACCATGGGGAGCAAATACTTCTCCTTCGATCCTGAACCTTTTCCTGGCAAACTACCAGAAAAGTTCAGTTCATCTGACTTACCAAAGTTCAAGGCCTTCGGACAATCCCCGTGATCATCTACTGAGCTTTGTGAATGCCATGAACTTGAAAGGCGTGGACAAGTCCATGTATTTACCTGCCTTTCCTTTGTCCTGGGAACCTGTGCCGCTCAAATGGTACTATCACCAGGACCCTAAGCTCTTCCCCACTTGGGAAGACTTTGTCAATGTCTTCATCAAGTAATACTCGTCGAACATGGATTTCCAAGTCACCATGCGCGAGCTGGAAGTTCTCTTCCAAAAGAAAAATGAGGGTTTCACAACCTACTTTGCTAGATGGAGGGACCAGGCGGCCCAGCTAATCAATAGGCCTCCCGAAACAGAATTGGTCCAAAAATTCATTGACAACCTGGACCCGGCTTACAGACAACACCTTAGGTACCCGGGACTTGACACTTTCAAAAGAGTTTATGATGTGGGAATAAAGATCGAGGATGACCTCGCCAAAACCATACAAAGCAAACCCACATATAAAAACAACACCTATAATCGGGGTAACACATCCCAAGCCCAAGAAGTCCATGCTGTAGAGGAGACTCCCGCCCGAAGAAGCACTGGAAGATGGGCCCGAGACCGAACGTTTGCCCCACTCGGGTCGACTTTGGTACAAGCCTTTGAAAGATTAACCAATCAAGGAAAGTTGAGACCTATAGGCCCCACCCGTGACCCTCCTGTCAAAAGCAAATATTGGGTCGAAGGTACTTACTGCAAATTCCATCAAGGAAATGGGCATGACACTGAAAACTGCTGGAACCTAAAGAATACCATCCAGGACATGATAGAGGATGAAGTGATACCTCTCCCTAACGTTGGCAAACCCAACAACAACAAGAGCCCACTCGGCTCTTGTCACATCTCTCTCGACCAACCAGAAAATGAGAACTTCGACCCTACGGTGTACATTACACCTCAAGGTGCACCGCTCGCTGTGGTCCCTATGGATCGAATCGAGAGAGAAGTGTGCGGTGTATGGGATGATGATGCTGAAGATATCTACCTATCTCAAGTGTCGGGCCAGGACCTCTTCACTGAAACTTGGCCCTGGTATGCTCTCATTGACGCCACCCCTCAGGAGCCCGAGGTCGACAACCTCACCGGATCCGGAAGAATATACCAACCGGATATTCGCCCACCTCCTATGGACGACATCCCAGTTAGGCAAACTCCTGAGGATGGACGGCACACCACCGTCGCAGAAGTCATTGAAAATCCTCTCTTGAAACAACTATAAAGAACCAAGGCCGAGATTACCATCTGGGATCTCATGTGTACTTCAAAGGAACATCGCGAAAAGCTTATTCGCTCACTCGACCTCATCTCAGTACCTACAGATATCACACCTGACTCATTGGTTAGCCATGTCACGAGAGATGCCGGAGAAAAGGCCATAGTTTTCACTGACAAAGACTTGCCCAAAGAGGGGGGTGCTCACAATAAAGCCCTTTATCTAGTGGTTGGATGCAAAGGACAAAACATCCCCCTAGCGCACGTAGATAATGGTTCGGCGGTTAATGTCTGCCCATTGCGAACCGCCCATTGCTTGGGGCTAGGAAACGATGACTTCCAAACCTCCACGCAAGGGGTACGAGCTTATGATAACTCCCGAACGCCTGTATTGGGAAAAATCAACCTCACCATACAAACCGGGCCTGTGGCACGCACCACGGAGTTCCAAATAATCGACATCAAGCCCACTTTCAACCTCCTCTTGGGGCGACCTTGGCTCCATGACTTAGGAGGTGTGGCTTCTACCTTGCACCAAATGGTTAAACTTAACCATAACGGGGTAATACTAGAAATCCGCGCCCCTCCTCTCGACGTCAGTTGTACTATGGTTGGAATGGCCGAAACTGCGGACGACCTTTACGGTTTTCAAATGGAAGAAACGATCCAGTTCATCGAAGATTATGATCCAGCATTCCTAGACCCGCACCCATCCCGAGTCATCCCTAGAATGCTGTTAGCTCAAGGTTATTTCTCTGGAACCCCATTGGGCATAAGGAAGAAGGAATGCACATTCCATCCTTTACCCAACAAATCTACTCCCTTTGGCTTAGGCTATGAACCAACGGAGGAAGATATTGCTGACCGCCTGTCTGGGCTACGCCTTAACAAAGCCAAACTAACCACCCTTCTTCCCTTGTATCAAAGAACCCTTAACGGGATGTTCGTTCGGGAAGGAGAAGAACACCCATGCTGCGATTTCCCTGAACCCTTCGTTCAGGATGGCTTGCTAAAACCCGGATTTGAAATTTTCTATGACTGCCACACCTTGGATGAGGCACCTAACCTCACCAAGACTAAAACAACTGAAATATTGGACAACTAGGCTCTATGGACATTGTTTAACGAATCGAGGCCTATGGAGGACGAGACTGTGATGACTACCCTAGCTTTACAAGATGAAGGTTTCGATCCAACCCGGTTAATCTCTCCTGCATCAACACTAGAAGAGATCGAGAACGGATGGGTGAAGACATATCAGTGGGTCAATGGAAAAGGAATAGAATTCAAGATAAGTACCGGTGAAGGACCGAAGTTTTATGAGACTAAACCCCAGGCTTGAGCCACATAGTGCACCATTAGTAAAAAGCGCCTAGTAGTTCTTTAGATTGGTAGAAAAAAATAATAGAGACTTTAGATGGTCCTAAGGCCCCTTAGAATATAGGTCAGTTTTATTTCAGTGTGTTTTCCTTACTTTCCGAATCAATAAAGGCGTAATATTTCTCCTAAAAATTTTATTCTAACACTAAATAAGCACCAAACGTACTTGCAAAATACAAAAATAAAGAGGCGGCCCACTCTAGGCCCAACAAACAAAGCCCACTCGGTTTTGAAATAGTGCCATGGGAACCAATTCCCGAAACCCACAAAATAAACCACACCATCCCATTCATATCCCCAAAACATAAAAGTCAACCAGTGTAACCATAAAAATCAACCCATACAACCCAAAGAAGTCAAAGGAAATCAAAATCCAAAACGAAAGCAAATGTTGTTTAAAAGGGGAATTAATAAAATATAACCCCCACCAATCCTTCAAAAACGACACGCGCCTCAACCCACCTCAAAAGCCTACACAAAGATCTTCATAACTTCCGCACCCTAACTCCATTTTCAAAACTGTTTCGAGTCACGAATAGAAAAAAATTAATCCGGACAAAAATACATTTCACGTTAACAGTCAAAATAGCCTCAAAATTGACTTTAAATACGAGCAAAAATCAAGGCACAAAAAAATAAATAAATGCAAGAACATGTGAAGCAAAGCGTCAAAAACGACCGCCAAAAATCATTTTCAGCGCCCAGGGCTGGGCGCCGAAATTTCTGACGCCCCAGCCTGGGCGTTGAAACTCTCTGCCTGCCAAATTTTTTTCAGAAGTGCTCGTCATTTTATCCGCACACAACGTAAAAATAACGAACACTTGGGGGGTACAGTACGTATCCAAATAGGCTTACCAAAAATATAGCCATACAAATTAGTCGAATTTCATTTTTACGCGACTTATGGCAAAAAAAACGGCAGATGAAAATAATGATAATACTTCACTCATTTGACCGATTAAGTAATATGCTTCCACCTCAGGGCATATCTACCGAAATCCGGCATACTAGAACTTATTCTAAAGCTAGAACTACGCGCGACCGGTTTCTGACAAGATACGTAGGCAATCCTTACCAAGGATTCGGTCCAATCAAAAAACAAGCATACATAAATTGTGCAAAGTGTTAGACACATAAAAACATAAAAAAGAAGGAGAAACAAAAAATGAAAAAATAAAAATACGCCTTTATCGAAAAATAATAGGAAGGAAAACAAAGTGCTAAGAATAAAAACAAACACAACTGAAATAAATAAAGGGCACCTACACCCTAGCAAGAACTACACTACTCTAGTTCTTCCGGATCATCAAATAAAGTCTTGTAGAGGGCAATGTTCGCAGGATCCACCCCCACAGCCTTCTGCGCTGCCCCAATATCAATCTCCATAAGAACCGGCTCCTGGACACTAACTTCCAAAGATGCCAAGGCTTCAGAAACATTCTCAGTTATAGCCGCTCAGCCTCAAGGGCATAGACAATGGTGGGAGAAGGATTATTATCATCAACTAGACTAGCCACTGTTTCTACAGGAGGCTGAGCCTTCCTAACCCATACATTGTTCCGGCGACGATCTCCGCGAGAGCTTGCATTTCTTTTAACAACAGCAGGCCCCTTCATGTTAGGCATCTTTTTAGGCCTGAAACTGGAACGGGGAGGAACTTCCTTTCGCTTTCGATCAGGACGAGCTTTCACAGTCTTAATACTATAGGTACGAGGTTTGGCAGAATCAGGACCCTCATACTTAACACGAATACGAGGTATCAAAAGCTCAGCCGGCTCCCCATTTCGAGCCTCGGTCCTCACATCTTTATCATCGGAGCTCATCCACAACTTGTAGTTTTCAGAAAGACCCACAAAGCCATTTGTAGCTACGGCCCAATGCGGGAGACCATCATAATACTTAGCCCACGCTAGAACCCGTGCTTGTGAAAAGGCTGCTACCTTAGGTGGTACCGTATCAGAAAAAGGGATAGTCTGCCTTAAACCATATTGACGCATGACTCGGTAAGGGAAAATATAAATGGGACGAGATAGCCCCAACAAAGAAACATAAACCGATACATCAGAACCCCCTGTCATAGTAGTCAAACCCCACCATGGTACCACCCACTTAATAGAACAAATGCCATAAGTGAAAAAGGAGGTCCATTCGGCCTCGTCCTGGCCTTGGTGCAAGTATTTTCGGTTACCCAAGGCTATAGGGAGATAATGTTTATGATCGGCAGGAGCTTCCAAAAGTCTAAGCCGTTCCACGAGCCAAATCTGCAAAAAACGGGCACGATCAAAAAAATAATAAAAGAAAACGGTTCCTGGGGCGCAGTTTCAACGCCCAGGACCAGGCGCCGAAAATTCCAGCGCCCAGCCCTGGGCGCTGAAACTCATTGTGTACGCAAAAAAAAACGTATATACGTGCGCAAGGAAAAATCGATTACCTGCAGTAAAAGGGGGCTTCCCTTAAAATGTTCAGATTTGGCATCCTTCTTCAGCTCATCCGCACTCAGCAAAGTCTCGGCAACAACCAACGGCATAATAGAATAGCAGCTTTCCATCTGGCTAATCAAGGGGATCAACCTTATGTCACCGAACGCACCATTGTTATTCGACAGCAAATAGTGATTCAACAAGCAAAATACAAGGGCTCGAATATTCAATTTCTGTTCGGTCATATTCTTACTAGGCCTAAAGTGATGTTTTACAAGTTTTGCCAAGTTAACCTCGTCACCTACAACAATTTCAGCAAACATGTTATCATCTAGTCCTAGGAAAGCCCCTATGGTTGTTCTACCCTCTTCAATAGTGCCAGGGGTAGCAGGAGTAGCATTAGTAGGATAACCAAGGATCGCAGCAAATTCATCTGGTAAAGGACATATTTCGTTGCCCCGAAAGGAAAAAAACATGATGATCGGAGTCCCAAAAGCTTAGGGCAGCATGCAGAAAGTTATAATCAATGTTAATTTGTTGTAAGCCTAAAAATGCCTCTAAGTGGTATTCTTTTAACAAAGCTTTTTCTGTGGGAGTAAGGGCCCGTAGCAAACGCCTAACAGTCCGTTGGAGTGAGAACGTAGGGATCGACATGGCAAAAGCAATGAGTAATTAAAACACAACCAAAAGAGAAAAAGAAATTGAGAGTGGTGGAAAATAGAGACGTATCTAGCCCCTATATATAGCTGAACGCACCCAGTGACATCCTGATCCCATTCGGAAACGTTTTAGGAAATCCGAAAGTCAAATAACACCAGGAAAAGACTTCCAGCGCCCATGGCTGGGCGCCGAAATGTTTAACGCCTAGCCTTGGGCGCCGGAAATGCAGCCCAAGGCCCAGATTTCACAAAACGCGGAACAGGAAAGGACTTAAAACCGTGTTGCTAAACACGAGGCCCTATTCCAAGTAGGATCAAGCCCAAAAGCACCTTTAGCTCCCAAATAAGCAAAAAATAAACATTAAAACTTGGTCGAAACTTAGACTTGTCTCAGAAAATGCTTATGTACACTTTTCAAATCAAAATAAATATCATGGTCATTTTTTCGAAACACCAAAAATATGTGTCGTTAAGTCGTTGGTTTCCCAAATAAAAAATGTTTGTCTGTCAAAGGATTAATCCGGGCCAAGCTAAAACCGGATGTCGCATGAAAACTGAAGTCGCACTCCACGGCTTCGCTAAAGTAGCACACTACTATAAAAGGTCGCTCGCACATACGAGCATGACCCCAAACATGATTACAAGATGCGAAAAACGACCGACGAGCCCCAGTGCTTGGGGGCTCGCGAAAAAATATACTCCAACAAGGAGCGCACAATCAAAATCACATTCCCGGACTACGCCATACACCATCTCATGTTTGGATATCTCAAAAAAAAAAAGCAGGTTCGACCTCAGAGAAAGGTCGTCATTGACACTTGTGCATGGTCCTCTGATCAAAGACCAAGTAGTGGCAAAAATCGAGCCGTAAAGACTAGCTCAAAACCACGAAAGCAGACGGTCGCAAGACAAAGGTCCGTCTAAATCCGTTGTCAACCCACATTCAGGTTACAACTAAATCCGAGCATCCCTCGAAAGAATTCGCTCTTGCAAGAATGAATAAAAGAAATTCTCAAAAAGGAAATCACGAAGAAAAAAAGTAGGAAACTTGCCCATCTTAGTGGGCAGGATCGCGTCACGAACCACGCGAGTCCCAATTTGAAAAACGAATTCAGGGGCGTCCACCCTCAGCGGACAGGGCTTGCCCACCCGCAGCGGGCAGGGTCTGCGTCACTAGCCGCGCAGGTCCTCAGTTTTCGAAAAATAGAATCTTCAAAAACAAAATGAAGTGGGCTCGCCATCTTCAGCCGGCGGGGTCTACGGCGCAAACCACGTAGGTCCTTATTTTCAAAAAAATAAACACAAACAAATTTCAAAACAGATTCGTCCACTTCTATCGGACGGGGTGTCCACCCTTAGCGGACAGGCTCGCCATCTTTAGCCGGCGGGGTCTGCGTCACTAACCGCGCAGGTCCTTAGTCGCTGCAGCGATAACTTTCTTTGGTTTTCCGTTTTTCCCAAAAACAATGTGAGTAGCCTATTGGTTTTCCGTTTTCCCAAAAACGATGTGATTAGCTTTTGGTTTTCCGTTTTTTCCAAAAAAGAACGATGTGAGTAGCTTTCCTTTTTCCAAAAAAAATTCAAAATTTGGTTTTCCGTTTTTTCCAAAAAAAAAGAATGATGTGCTGGATTTTCCTTCGTTTTACGTCCCATAAAAACAAGTGGGTTTTCTCGTTTAGCTAACCCTAAAAATGAGAATCTTTAAAAACATTTTTTCCTCGTGATTGGGCTTGGCCAGGCCCAATTACACTTTACAGCTTTGATTTCGAAAACATCTGTAGCTACTCCCAATGACAAAGTGAGGGAGTTTCTACGCACCTTTAGATCCTTCCAATGACAAAGTGAGGAAGTTTCTATACTATCAGTTGACAAATCCCATTGACACGTGAGGGATATGTCGACACTTCAAAGTGATGACCCTTAAGTCAAATGTTATCACTCGGGGGCTCGTGAGACCCTCGCAAAAAACAGGTCACCATGGCTTGTGTGACGCACTCCGTCTAATACTTTAACCATCGTCTTACTCCAAGACTCAGTCAAAGTGGGGGCTAACTGTAGACACCTACTTTTGTCCCCATTCCCGAAAGGGAAAGGTTCGATGATGAAAACATAAATCTCCACTTGACAACGCATCTCCTATAAAATAACGAATCCCAAATCTCCCCGTTCATTTTACCCGAAACCTGCTATTTATGGAAACCTGCTAAAAATAGTAACTGCCGTAAAGGGTAGCTTCTAAAAGTGGCAAGTCATAAAAGATAGAAACCTGTCAGAATTAGGTGTTGCACTCCAACATAAATCCTAAATGAGATAGAAAACTGCGAGAATCCTATTCCTAATATGATTCGGAAATAAGAGTTACGTATTAATTAAAATCCTAACGAGCCTAGAGTTCGTAACGGGCCCCGACGCATTCCGTCATGAAATTGATACGCACCAAAAGACTCGATTAAGTCTCAAACACTACGGATTTCAGGAATCCGGATCTAACTAAGAAAACAGCCCAGACCCTATTTTCAACGCCTGGCTCTGGGCGCCGAAATCTTCGGCGCCCAGGCCTGGGCGCTGAAAATACCTGGGTACGTGTTTTTTCCTAATTCTTTGTGGATTAGAACTCTGCAATTCTATCTTTCCACAAACTCTTTTCTATAAATATAGCCCAAGTTCGACGTGAAATTACAACACACAATTAATATTCTGAGTATTGACTCCAACCCTTAGCCTAAGCCTCACGCTGCGAAATTGTTCACGCGTTCTGTCGCAATCGATCCATAAATCGAACAAAACGTATCATGTCCCATAATTTGAGATTCGTTAAATAAAAAGGAGAAATAGCAAAGTCAAAGTGGTTAGTTTTCTTAGAACCGTGACGCACCTCTCAAGGGTGCGTCGTAATGTGTCCCTTTTCCATGGTTTAATTGCTTTCCTCGCCCTTTTTATGAACTGTTAAACTAACTAAATCTGATTGTTCTACCACGCCTAACAAATATAATACTTTTGGGAAATTGGATTATCATTCTAGGTCCCTTAATGCTATTTAAATCAGATAATCACGATCGATCTAGTATTATACGTTGCATATTGCTAAAATGAACTCAGATTAGTTTAATAGTTAACGCATGTCCCTTCAATTATTTATGCTGAGCTAGTAAGGATATCCTGCCTCTGGAGTTATCGAAGAGCGAGTACTCCTCTCGGTAGTTACAGTCCCCCGAACCCTCAATCTCTACCCTGCGGGTGTACGTTGAGCGATCCCCACCACCAGGGATCACAAGGGAACCTACGGCCGTCGTGGTCAAACATAATTGCACTCCCTTTATGTCACGATAACCGGGTTTTGTCAGTTTTTCTCATTGTCGTTAAAAACTGAATGGCGACTCCTATATTACTAGTCAATTGGGTGTAAACTCACAGGAAATCCAATTACACTTGATTGAATAAAAAGAATCGTCACACCCACGAGGGACGAGGTCACGCATTAGCCTCGTGGTTTTTCGACCCCCTCACAGGCGTGCATAACGAACTTGAAATGGGTCTTATAAACATATAACTAATCATATGAATCATGAAAAAGGTTTAGAATTTGAATATAAGTGTGTTTGTTGATAGTTGGGATCGAAAATGACATTTTTGGCCATAAATGACCTATATCGACCTAAATGAAGCATAGGCGTGCATAATGAACTTAAAACGAGTTTCATAATCATATAACTAGTTATATGAATCACTAGAAAGGTTTGGAATGAGATAGGTTCGTTTGTTGGTAGTTGGGATCGAAAATGTCATTTTTGGCCATAAATGACCTATATCGACCCAAATGACCCATAGGCGTGCACAACGAACTTGAAATAAGTATTATAAACATATACCTAATCATATGAATCATGAAAAATGTTTAGAATATGGAAATAGGTTCGTTTGTTGGTAATTCAGATAGAAAATCGCATTTTTTGGCCATAAATTACCTATATCGACCCAAATGACCCATAAGCGTGCATAACGAACTTGAAATGAGTTTCATAAACATTTAACTAATCATATGAATCATTAAAAAGGTTAATAATTGGAATATAGGTTCGTTTGTCGATAGTTGGGATCGAAAATGCCATTTTTGGCCATAAATGACCTATATTGACCCAAATGACCCATAGGCGTGCATAACAAACTTGAAATGAGTCTTATAAACATATAACTAATCATATGAATCATGAAAAAGGTTTAGAATTTGAATATAAGTTTGTTTCTTGATAGTTGGGATAGAAAATGACATTTTTGGCCATAAATGACCTATATCGACCCAAATGAAGCATAGGCGTGCATAATGAACTTAAAATGAGTTTCATAATCATATAACTAATCATATTAATCACTAAAAAGGTTTAGAATGTGGGATAGATTCGTTTGTTGGTAGTTGGGATCGAAAATGCCATTTTTGGCCATAAATTACCTATATCGACCCATAGGCGTGCATAACGAACTTGAAATGAGTTTCATAAACATATAACTAATCATATGAACCATGAAAAAGGGTTAGAATGTGGAAATAGGTTCGTTTTTTGGTAGTTGGGATCGAAAATGCCATTCTTGGCCGTAAATGACCTACATCGACCAAAATGACCCATAGGCGAGCACAACGAACTTGAAATAAGAATTATAAACATATACCTAATCATATGAATCATGAAAAATGTTTAAAATATGGAAATAGGTTCGTTTGTTGGTAATTCGGATAGAAAATCGCATTTTTTGCCATAAATTACCTATATCGACCCAAATGACCAATAAGCGTGCATAACGAACTTGAAATGAGTTTCATAAACATTTAACTAATCATATGAATCATTAAAAAGGTTAAGAATTTGAATATAGGTTCGTTTGTCGATAATTGGGATCGAAAATGCCATTTTTGGCCATAAATGACCTATATTGACCCAAATGACCCATAGGCGTGCATAACGAACTTGAAATGGGTCTTATAAACATATAACTAATCATATGAATCATGAAAAAGGTTTAGAATTTGAATATAAGTGTGTTTGTTGATAGTTGGGATCGAAAATGACATTTTTGGCAATAAATGACCTATATCGACCTAAATGAAGCATAGGCGTGCATAATGAACTTAAAACGAGTTTCATAATCATATAACTAGTTATATGAATCACTAGAAAGGTTTAGAATGTGGAGATAGGTTCGTTTGTTGGTAGTAGGGATCGAAAATGTCATTTTTGCCCATAAATGACCTATATCGACTCATAGGCGTGCATAACGAACTTGAAATGAGTTTCATAAACATATAACTAGACATATGAAACATGAAAAAGGGTTAGAATGTGGAAATAGGTTCGTTTGTTGGTAGTTGGGATCGAAAATTCCATTTTTGGCCATAAATGACCTATATCGACCCAAATGACCCATAGGCGTGTATAACGAACTTGAAATGAGTTTCATAAACATTTAACTAATCATATGAATCATTAAAAAGGTTTAGAATTTGAATATAAGTTCGTTTGTTGATAGTTGGGATCGAAAATGCCATTTTTGGCCATAAATGACCTATATCGCCCCAAATGACCCATATGCGTGCATAACGAACTTGAAATGAGTTTCATAAACATTTAACTAATCATATGATTCATTAAAAAGGTTTAGAATTTGAATATAAGTTCGTTTGTTGATAAATGGGATCGAAAATGGCATTTTTGGCCATAAATGACCTATATCGACCCAAATGACCCATAGGCGTGCATGACGAACTTGAAATGAGTCTTATAAACATATAAATAATCATAGGAATCATGAAAAAGGTTTAGAATTTTAATATAAGTTCGTTTGTTGATAGTTGGGATCGAAAATGACATTTTTGGCCATAAATGACCTATATCGACCCAAATGAAGCATAGGCGTGCATAATGAACTTAAAATGAGTTTCATTATCATATAACTAATCATATGAATCACTAAAAAGGTTTAGAATGTGGAGATAAGTTCGTTTGTTGGTAGTTGGGATCGAAAATGTCATTTTTGGCCATAAATTACCTACATTGACCCAAATGTCCCATAGGCGTGCATAACGAACTTGAAATGAGTTTCATAAACATATAACTAATCACATGAATCATGAAAAAGAGTTAGAATGTGGAAATAGGTTCGTTTCTTGGTAATTGGGATCGAAAATGCCATATTTGGCCATAAATTACCTATATCGACCAAAATGACCCATAGACGTGCATAACGAACTTGAAATGAGTCTTATAAACATATAAATAATCATCGGAATCATGAAAAAGGTTTAAAATTTGAATATAAGTTCGTTTGTTGATAGTTGGGATCGAAAATGCCATTTTTGGCTATAAATGGCCTATATCGACCCAAATGAACCATAGGCGTGCGTAACGAACTTGAAATGAGTTTCATAATCATATAACTAATCATATGAATCATTAAGAATGTTTAGAATGTGGAAATAAGTTCGTTTGTTGGTAGTTGGTATCGAAAATGCCATTTTTGGCCATAAATGACCTATATCGACCCAAATTGCCCATAGGCGTGCATAACGAACTTTTAATGAGTTTCATAAACATATAACTAATCATATCAAACATGAAAAAGGATTAGAATGTGGAAATAGGTTCGTTTGTTGGTAGTTGGGATCCAAAATGCCATTTTTGGCCCTAAATGACCTATATCAACCCAAATGACCCATAGGCGTGCATAACGAACTTGAAATGAGTTTCATAAACATATAACTAATCATATTAATCATGAAAAAATGGTTAGAATGTGGAAATAGGTTCGTTTGTTGGTAATTGGTATCGAAAATGCCATTTTTGGCCATAAATGACCTATATCGACCAAAATGACCCATAGGTGTGCATAAAATACTTGAAATGAGTCTTATAAACATATAACTAATCATATGACTCATGAAAAAGGTTTAGAATTTGAATATAAGTTCGTATGTTGATAGTTGTGATCGAAAATGCCATTTTTGGCCATAAATGGTCTATAACGACCAAATGAAAAAGGATTAGAATGTGGAAATAGGTTCGTTTGTTGGTAGTTGGGATCGAAAATGCCATTTTTTGGCCATAAATGACCTATATAGACCTAAATGACCCATAGGCGTGCATAAAGAACTTGAAATGAGTTTCATAATCATATAACTAATTATATGAATCATTAAAAAGGTTTAAAATGTGGAAACAGGTTCGTTTCTTGGTAGTTGGGATCAAAAATGTCACTTTTGGCCATAAATGACCTATAACGACCCAAATGTCCCATAGGTGTGCATAACAAACTTGAAATGAGTTTCATAAACATATAACTAATCACATGCATCATGAAAAAGGGTTAGAATGTGGAAATAGGTTCGTTTGTTGGTAATTGGGATCGAAAATGCCATTTTTGGCCATAAATTACCTATATCGACCAAAATGACCCATAGACGTGCATAACGAACTTGAAATGAGTCTTATAAACATATAAATAATCATAGGAATCATGAAAAAGGTTTAGAATTTGATTATAAGTTCTTTGTTGATAGTTGGGATCGAAAATGCCATTTTTGGCCATAAATGGCCTATATCGACCCAAATGAACCATAGGCGTGCGTAACGAACTTGAAATGAGTTTCATAATCATATAACTAATCATATAAATCATTAAGAATGTTTAGAATGTGGAAATAGGTTCGTTTGTTGGTAGTTGGTATCGAAAATGCCATTTTTGGCAATAAATGACATATATCGACCCAAATGGCGCATAGGCGTGCATAACGAACTTTTAATGAGTTTCATAAACATATAACTAATCATATCAAACATGAAAAAGGATTAGAATGTGGAAATAGGTTCGTTTGTTGGTATTTGGGATCCAAAATGCCATTTTTGGCCATAAATGACCTATATCGACCCAAATGACCAATA
The DNA here is from genome assembly GCF_020520425.1 of Spinacia oleracea. Classification (NCBI taxonomy): domain Eukaryota; kingdom Viridiplantae; phylum Streptophyta; class Magnoliopsida; order Caryophyllales; family Amaranthaceae; genus Spinacia; species Spinacia oleracea. Next base: position 75,805,867 of record NC_079491.1, on the reverse strand, counting down.
GGCGTGCATAACGAACTTAAAATGAGTTTCATAAACATATAAATAATCATATTAATCATGAAAAAATGGTTAGAATGTGGAAATAGGTTCGTTTGTTGGTAATTGGTATCGTAAATGCCATTTTTGGCCATAAATGACCTATATCGACCAAAATGACCCATAGGTGTGCATAACAAACTTGAAATGAGTCTTATAAACATATAACTAATCATATGAATCATGAAAAAGGTTTAGAATTTGAATATAAGTTCGTATGTTGATAGTTGGGATCGAAAATGCCATTTTTGGCCATAAATGGCCTATAACGACCAAATGAACCATAGGCGTGCGTAACGAAATTGAAATGAGTTTAATAATCATATAACTAATCATATAAATCATTAAAAAGGTTTAGAATGTGCAAATAGTTTCGTTTGTTGGAAGTTGGGATCAAAAATGCCATTTTTTGCCATAAATGACCTATATCGACCCAAATGGCCCATAGGCGTGCATAACGAATTTTTAATGAGTTTCATAAACATATAACTAATCATATCAAACATGAAAAAGATTAGAATGTGGAAATAGGTTCGTTTGTTGGTAGTTGGGATCCAAAATGCCATTTTTGGCCATAAATGACCTATATCGACCCAAATGACCCATAGGCGTGCATAACGAACTTGAAATGAGTTTCATAAACATATAACTAATCATATTAATCATGAAAAAATGGTTAGAATGTGGAAATAGGTTCGTTTGTTGGTAATTGGTATCGAAAATGCCATTTTTGGCCATAAATGACCTATATCGACCAAAATGACCCATAGGTGTGCATAACAAACTTGAAATGAGTCTTATAAACATATAACTAATCATATGAATCATGAAAAAGGTTTAGAATTTGAAGATAAGTTCGTATGTTGATAGTTGGGATCGAAAATGCCATTTTTGGCCATAAATGGCCTATAACGACCAAATGAACCATAGGCGTGCGTAACGAACTTGAAATGAGTTTAATAATCATATAACTAATCATATAAATCATTAAAAAGGTTTAGAATGTGCAAATAGGTTCGTTTGTTGGGGATGAAAAATGCCATTTTTTGCCATAAATGACCTATATCGACCTAAATGGCCCATAGGCGTGCATAACGAACTTGAAATGAGTCTTATAAACATATAACTAATCATATGAATCATGAAAAAGGTTTAGAATTTGAATATAAGTTCGTTTGTTGATAGTGAGATCGAAAATTCCATTTTTTGCCATAAATGACCGATATTGACCCAAATGATCCCATAAGCATGCATAACGAACTTGAAATGAGTTTCATGATCATATACCTAATCATATGAATCATGAAAAATGTTTAGAATATGGAAATAGGTTCGTTTGTTAGTAATTCGGATAGAAAATCGCTTTTTTTACCATTAATTTCCTATATCGACCCAAATGACCCATAAGCGTGCATAACAAACTTGAAATGAGTTTCATAATCATATAACTAATTATATGAATCACTAAAAAGGTTTAGAATGTGGAAATAGGTTCGTTTGTTGGTAGTTCGGATCCAAAATGCCATTTTTAGCCCTAAATTACCTATATCAACCCAAATGAAGCATAGGCGTGCATAATTAACTTAAAATGAGTTTCATAATCATATAACTAATCATATGAATCACTAAAAAGGTTTAGAATGTGGAAATAGGTTCGTTTGTTGGTACGTAGTTGGGATCGAAAATGCCATTTTTGGCCATAAATGACCTATATCGACCCAAATGTCCCATAAGCGTGCATAACGAACTTGAAATGAGTTTCTTAAACATATAACTAATCATATTAATCATGAAAAAAGGTTAGAATGTGGAAATAGGTTCATTTGTTGGTAATTGGGGATCGAAAATGCCATTTTTGGCCATAAATTACCTATATCGACTAAAATGACCCATAGGCGTGCATAACGAACTTGAAATGAGTCTTATAAACATATAAATAATCATAGGAATCATGAAAAAGGTTTAGAATTTGAATATAAGTTCGTTTGTTGATAGTTGGGATCGAAAAATGCCATTTTTTGCCATAAATGACCTATATCGACCTAAATGGCCCATAGGCGTGCGTAACGAACTTGAAATGAGTCTTATAAACATATAACTAATCATATGAATCATGAAAAAGGTTTAGAATTTGAATATAAGTTCGTTTGTTGATAGTGAGATCGAAAATTCTATTTTTTGCCATAAATGACCGATATTGACCCAAATGATCCCATAAGCATGCATAACGAACTTGAAATGAGTTTCATGATCATATACCTAATCATATGAATCATGAAAAATGTTTAGAATATGGAAATAGGTTCGTTTGTTAGTAATTCGGATAGAAAATCGCATTTTTTGCCATAAATTTCCTATATCGACCCAAATGACCCATAAGCGTGCATAACAAACTTGAAATGAGTTTCATAATCATATAACTAATTATATGAATCACTAAAAAGGTTTAGAATGTGGAAATAGGTTCGTTTGTTGGTAGTTCGGATCCAAAATGCCATTTTTAGCCCTAAATTACCTATATCAACCCAAATGAAGCATAGGCGTGCATAACTAACTTAAAATGAGTTTCATAATCATATAACTAATCATATGAATCACTAAAAAGGTTTAGAATGTGGAAATAGGTTCGTTTGTTGGTAGTTGGGATCGAAAATGCCATTTTTGGCCATAAATGACCTATATCGACCCAAATGTCCCATAAGCGTGCATAACGAACTTGAAATGAGTTTCTTAAACATATAACTAATCATATTAATCATGAAAAAAGGTTAGAATGTGGAAATAGGTTCATTTGTTGGTAATTGGGGATCGAAAATGCCATTTTTGGCCATAAATTACCTATATCGACTAAAATGACCCATAGGCGTGCATAACGAACTTGAAATGAGTCTTATAAACATATAAATAATCATAGGAATCATGAAAAAGGCTTAGAATTTGAATATAAGTTCGTTTGTTGATAGTTGGGATCCAAAATGCCATTTTTGGCCATAAATGACCTATATCGACCCAAATGAACCATAGGCGTGCATAATTAACTTAAAATGAGTTTCATAATCATATAACTAATCATATGCATCACTAAAAAGGTTTAGAATGTGGAAATAGGTTCATTTGTTGGTAGTTGGGATCGAAAATGCCATTTTTGGCCATAAATGACCTATATCGACCCAAATGTCCCATAAGCGTGCATAACGAACTTGAAATGAGTTTCTTAAACATATAACTAATCATATTAATCATGAAAAAAGGTTAGAATGTGGAAATAGGTTCGTTTGTTGGTAAGTGGGGATCGAAAATGCCATTTTTTGCCATAAATGACCTATATCGACCAAAATGACCCATAGGCGTGCATAACGAACTTGAAATGAGTCTTATAAACATATAACTAATCATATAAATCATGAAAAAGGTTTAGAATTTGAATATAAGTTCGTTTGTTGATAGTTGGGATCGAAAATGCCCTTTTTTGCCATAAATGGCCTATAACGACCCAAATGAACCATAGGCGTGTATAACGAACTTGAAATGAATTTCATAAACATTTAATTAATCATATGAATCATTAAAAATGTTTAGAATGTGGAAATAGGTTCGTTTGTTGGTAGTTTGGATCGAAAATGCCATTTTTGGCCATAAATGACCTATATCAACCCAAATGATCCATAGGCGTTGGATGAAGAGGAGTTGGATGAAGTTCGAGACAAGTGGGCTACTTATTTCTACGATTGTAAACTACTCTCAGTGTAATAAATAGAGCAGGTTTGTAGTTATCTGTGACTCTTACATTACTTTGTTATTTATTGATTTAATTAATTACATTTGAATTAATTCGGTAATATTATTGGAAATTTGAAATTTATATCATTTTTGAGGAATGTCAAGCTGTGGTTTGGTGAAACAGTATTCTATAAATTATAATGCAGAATTTTATATTGCAAAATCAGAAATTATATTACAGAATATCAGAAATTATATTGCAGATTTTTTTTTAAAAAAATAATAAAAACTCAGAAGTTGCCCTTGTTTGCAACAAGAGAAACTTATGTGAAGCTTATAAGTTGCCCTTGTTACAAACAAGAGCAACTTATGTGAAGCTTATAAGTTGCCCTTGTTAAGGGCAACTTTTGATAATTTTACAAAAGTGACCCAGCTATATGTTGCCCTTATAAAGGGCAACATATAAGCCTATTTTAAGGGCAACTTATGATGTTTTTTCCTCTAGTGATTGCAGCCTTGCTCGAACCACTGCATTGACCAGCAACAACACCAGATCAGCCACAAATAGCAGCAAAAAAATGGTGCATAAACGCACAGAATAGCAGCTACACACACGAGCAAAATTGCAGTGAAGCAAGCAGCAAGAGTAGTGCAGGATCAGGTATGTGCGTGCGCACAGCCTGCCTGTGTGGGCGCACAGAATTGGCAAAATTTTCTGAATGTTGTTGTGCGTGCACATAACGTCTTCTGTGTGGGCGCACAGACCCTTGTGTGGGCGCATAGAAGCACGGGGCTGATATAAAAAGCAAATCGCAGCAGCAGTTTTTGGATTTAGTTCATTAGTTAGTTTTAGAATTAGAATTAGTTAGCTATGAGCAGCGAAGAGAAGTAATTAACGCTAGGTTAGAGCAAGATTAGGATAGATTTTAGGGTTAAATTCCACAAATCAAACACTAGATTTCTGTTTTGATAACCAATTTCGTAGCTCTTCTGAAGTTTTGATCATGCTAATTGAGTAGTCATAGTCTAGAGAATAGGGGTGAAGTTTGGGGATTAATTAGGGATTTTTGAATTGAATTATTGATTGTGATGTGATTAAATTGTGATGTGTTGAATAGGATTTCCATGTATGACTTGATTAGTAGTTGCAAATGCTATGATTGTTATTGTAAATGGAGTGTTTATCACAAACTTGTCAAGAGATTGAGAGTTTGTGGTTGCATAAGAGTGGCTAGTTGATTTCATGAACCATTCTAGTTCTAAGGTGGCGCGAGAGTGTGCTATTGGAATTAGATTGGCATTTCATTCTAACCGAGAGGGGTGAATAGCTATAGTTGTTGGTTGCTCCCTTGAAAGCATGTCTTTGCGTTATCATGTTTGCAATTCAATTCGTTTTCCCCATTGAACCCAAGCCAATCCCCAATTCCCTAGATTATTCCATTTACTTTTTTCTTGATTTCAATAGATTCATACATACATACATACATTTTCAGCTCGAACTAGCTTGCGAATCCATAAATTTGAACAGTCAAATATATCCATTCTCTTGGGACGATCCCTAACTTGCCACTATAGTCAATATAGTTGGTTCGTTTAGGAGTTTATAAATTTTGTTTGATTGAATGATATTCGTCAACGACCGGAAATCTCCCTATCAATGTAAATGATTTTGTACCCCCTCCCCCGTACCCATACGCGCCAATTTTTTCTATACCCACCACCTACCCGCCACCCATTGCGGGTACAAAGTCAAAATCCACACCCGCCTACGCGGGTATAATTTAATATCCTCACCTGCTCCACCACCTAAATGGATACCCACTATCCACCTAAACCCGCCTGTACCCGCATAAAAATCGTCGACCAAAACTCTGTTTTTTCATCACTTTACACAACTAAATAACCTAAATACAGATATATTGCCTTCATTAATTTTTTAATGCAACACAACAAATTTAATTCAGCTCGTAGGTTCCTCTATAACCTCTCAACTCCTTAAATTCACCATTGCCTGCAATGTATACCAAAATGAACCAAGCATTTACAAATAAATAAACTAAGAATTTAATTGCATTATGCATATTTATCTGATTTTTTATGTTTTATGAAACTTCATTTATATTTAATACAGTTGACATAACTAAAATTAATCAAATCACAATTATGAAACGACAAGTGAATTATTAGCTTAAAGCATTCCAAGCCATTAATTACTTGGCTAAACAAGAATTTCAACCAGAATTATGTAAGATCGAACTGATTTCTCACCGTCGGAAATAAGAATGTGTGTGGGATGTTTTTTGGCGAACAGAAGTAGAGACGTGTGAGGGCTGATCGGTGACAATTGATGTTTGCCGGTGATCGGTAGTGACGATTGTTGGTCTGACCAGTCGTGAAGAGAGAGATAGATTTGGAGATAGGGAGCCTTGAAGGAGTACTACAATTACAAAAGGTCTTGCGCGCACAAGGTGCACAATAAATTTATTGTACACCAAGATAACTTTTACCCCTTTTCTCGTAACTTTAACCTGATTTTGAAGAAATAAGTTTTACTAAAATGAAAAAATTAATCACTTAAAAATAGACAACTTTTACATATATAAGCTTAACTTTTAAGCATTTTGAGTTAACTTTTACTTCGGTGTACAATATTTATTGTACACCCATTGTAAATAAGAATTTGTGCTACAATTAGGGTTTTTTGAGTTTTGAGGATTCAGAATATTCACCCATTATTTTTTGGGCTTATGGGCTTGAAGAGATTAAGTGAAGTCTGAAATACGTGCTTTAATGAACAAACCAAACTATAATACTTAAATAGAGGTTAATACTTGATAGAAGCGGGTAGGAGGGTATGAGATGGTGTCACCTTAAATCCACCACCTATCCTCTAACCATGGCAGGTATGAATTTTAACATCCATACCCGCCTACTACCCACCAGGTCATACCCATCCCCACCCTAACTGGGGCGAGTGCGGTACGGAATCCGTAAAATTGTACCCACCTGCAATCCCTAATCTAAACCCATGTATCTAACGTGCTGCTTGTAGGTTGGGTCCAAATTATCAATGAACTTTTGGACTAGCTCAGGTTCAGGAGGCCTTTAGATTAGTTGGGCCGCCTGGCCTCTCCATCGTGCAAAGTAGGTTGTGAAACCTTCGTTCTTCTTTTGAGAAAGAACTTCTAACTCGCGCATGGTGACTTGAAAGTCCATGTTAGATGATTATTGCTGGATGAAGATATTGGTAAAGTCTTCCCTACTTAGGAAGGTTTTGGGGTTCTGGTGTTAAACCACCGGAGCGAAATTGGTTCCAATGACATAAGAAGGGCGGGTAAGTACATTGACTTGTCCACACCTTTGATATTCATGGCGTTCAAAAATCTTAGGAGGTGGTTCCGGGAGTTATCCATCACCTTAAACTTAGGCAAGTCCGATGAATTGAACTTTTCTGGTAGTTTTCCAGAAAAGGGTTTGGGATCGAGCGAAAAGTACTTGCTTCCCATGGTTTTCTGAAGGACCATTTGCTCAACTTTCTTGTCATTATCTAGCTCATTTTGGGTTTGTTGGGCTGCCAAGGATTGATTTTCCAAGCTTAGTTGTTACATAGCGGTAGCCAGTTTTGCCAGTTGAGCTTGTACATCTTGAGCGACATGACTACATTTGGTGCAGGATCGAATTGAGGTTGGGAGACAAGAGACCCTGGATAAAGTGAATGATGAACTGAGTTTGGTGATTCTGATTCTTGCAGTGGGGTGAATGATTCGAGACGCGATAGTCATTGGTTTTCAGAACGATGCCAAGTAGCAGAACCGACCCTATGTATAAGACATGCTAGATTTAGGATATCAGATTGTATTTGGGCATGACTTAGTCTAGACTCGGGATTTTCTTTTTTGAAAAACGGTTTTCGAAAATTTTTCTTCTATTTGCTTTGGTTTTGTGAACTTTGAAATTATTTTGTTAGCATGACGGTATTATGCTGCACATTAGTGTCATTAAGAGATTAACAACTACTTACGAATAGATTTTCTAATTGTTAAGTATGTGTGGGAAGTCATTGCACAAAAGGATTATTATTATTAATATTATTGTTATAATTATTATTATAATTATTATTTTATTATAATTATTATTATTATTATTATTATTATTATAATAATAATAATAATAATTATTATTATTATAATAATAATTATTATTATTATTATTATTATTATTATTATTATTATTTCGTCATTCCGATCTCTCCGTAGCTTGTGTCTTACTGAATTATTCCCATTGCTTGAGCGTACGTGCATTCAAACATTCAGCGTTCGGGCACGAAAGTATAATTTGTGCGTAGTACCCTTTGAGGTAATTTGTAAATGCTATTTGGATTAATTTCATGACTCGTTCGATTAGCGTAATTCAGTAAAAAGGCCTATAGCGCATTTCTGAATTTGCACCCTTTTTTTTATGGACATTCTTGACTGAACCAACGTATCGTTTATCACGAATGTGTTTTGGTTGTTTGAATTAGTTGTACAAAGTTCAATATATTTATTATATTGTTTTTGACTCCACAAATGTACAAAATTAATTCTGATATGGTAAAGTGGGCGTTAATAAAAGCTTGTGTACAGTTCCGGCGTTAAAGATTTTTTGCGCTCAAAGCTAAGCGCAAAGATTGTTCTGTGTTTGCCTGTTGGCGTGAATTATTTCTCACGTAAAGATGCTGGCTCACCTTATTTTAATGTGTATCAGAATTTATGTGCTGTGCGCAATAAAATTGATGCGCTGCTATTTGGGCGCTAGGAATCAATCACGCAGGTCGGTCTGGTGTGAAATACTTTTGCGCCCCGTTTCGACCCTTGATTTTTAATTTCCAAATAGATTCGTAGCTAATTACTCCGTATTTGTTTTCAATGTTTTAAACCTTTTTCATTAGTTAACTTTTAATATCGTTGACTTCAAACTTTTTGCGTCCGGTTAATTGGTTTTGCACATAACACATAATTTTCTACATGAAACTAACAACGAGCATGATTTTGAGGAATTTAAAATATGCACTTTAGTTTTATGTATATCTCTATGGTCAATAATAGGCTTGGGTGTCAAGAAGGTACGAAATCTATCGCCGATTCCCCGACCGGCTATTTGTCTAAGTAGCCGGGTTCATGACGAACTTTATCAAGCCCTATTCGATAAACGCTGGAGTGGTGCGTATGAAGAACGAACCTATGAGATAAGGGATTTGATTTTTGTGGATGTGCTACGATGCGGAGTGTCGAATTAACAACATCCGACGCGCGTGCACCCCCCGGGTTTAGTGGGTGTCCTTATTCTCAACTTTCGAGATGAAACATGCCAAGGAAGCTAGAACTCCGTGCCGATCTGTCCAGTTCTGTCTGATTTAATCGTATACATTGAATTTTCAGAAATAAAAGGGGCGTAGCGGTAGATTTTTCCCTTAGGCTGGGTTCCCTACTACTTGCGCGAGTATTTCAATAAACTCCCTAGTGGAGTTGCCACTGTGAGGGGGGTAGGAAAAGACGGGTTTAGGATCTTTTCTTACTTCTTCCTTCGCGGATGTGTGGCAAGGAATATTAAGTAAAATCGGACTAACAAGTAAAATGCGGTTCAGTATTAATTAACAAGTTAATAATTCAGTGAGATCAAGTTAACTGAATGCCTTGCTAGGCCGCTTCAGTTCAAGTGGAATTAATAATATTAATCCACAACTTACTCTTGACTGAACACGTAGGGTCACACAAATAGTACGTGAACGAATCAAGTATTTAAGTGAATATATTATTCATTAAGTACTCTATTTATGATCATTCAGAAACGACGGATATCGGTTCCACTGGGAGCTGAAATCGTCAAAAGGCAAAATAAAGAATACTCGGGAAATGATGATATTGCCGGAAACGGAAATATAATTCATAATGGAAATATAAATATTATCCAAGTCGTAGATGTTGCCGGAAACGGAAACATGGTTCGTATCGGAAAATATTATCGGAAATAGAAATATTGCCGGAAACAGAGATATTACCGGAATCGGGGAAACATTGTCAAAAAAAGGAAATTATTTCCGGAATCGGAAATATTAACGGAAACGTAAGTATTTGTTCGAAACGGAAATGGATTCCGGAATAGGAAAACGAATTGGAAGCTCGACGAGCGACAAGCTGACAAGCGAGCCGGCCCATCGCTCGACAAGAAAAGGTCGAGCGCATAGCACTGAGCACAAAGCCCAGCACCACCGCGCAGCCGATGGGCCTGAAGCATAGTGGGCCGCGCCAAACAAGCAAGGCAGTAGCAGCATAGCAGTCGCGCCAAGCAAGCAAGGCAGCAGCAGCGACGCAGCTCGCCAAGCAAGCAAGCCGACCAAGGCAAGGCTGCAGCACGTTGGGCCTCTGGCCAGCTGCGGCTGCGGTTGGGCCTAGGCAGGCACGTACACCAGCGTGGCCCATTGTGGTTGCGTTGGTTTCTTCGTCTTGGGCTCCAAGAAAAGTTCGATTACTTAGTCGCCAAGTAACTTTGGGATTATGTATTCCTACTCCTACTAGAATTGATTTGATTACGAGTTTAATTAATGTTACAATTCTAATTGGATAAGAATTTCAATCCTAGTAGGGTTGGTAATTCTTTTCTTAGTAAGACTCAAATTCCTTATTTCCTACCCTATAAATATGAGGCTAGGCCCTGATATTTATATACATTGAAAATAATATTCTTTACTTACATTGTGTTCAAGGGAGAACATAATATAGCCTAACCCGAATACATAAAACCTTTAGTAAAATCCTAGTTGGTTAAACCTAAGGCGGATCCGAACGTGTTGTGGACTTTCTACGGAGGGGCAACGTTTGGGGCTCTAAAGACTTGTTCTTGTTCAGTTCGGGAGTAGCTAGGGAAGGCACGCATCACATTGTATGTGACCTAAATTATGCTAATTGACTATGTGGCAATTAATTTGGATTCCGTCTTTATGGTTTTTTCGCATGAATTATATTATTGCATTATTCATAAACTAACAGTGGTATCACGAGCCTATAATTAATTCTATAATAAATTAGAGTTAACATGTATTGAATTTTATAAATTTGCAATGACCTAAAGGGGTGATTAAATTCGTGGATGTAATTGATTGCGAATTCGTGCGTTTATTTGATTATATGTTCGCAGGATTTTTCGGAATTTTTGCAATAATGGTCGAAATCTTATGTTTTTATAGTGAATTTCGCATGTAGACGACGTTTTAAAATTTTGTCAAAAATCAAAGATTTGATGCCTAACCCAGAATTCCCAAATTCGAAGCCTAACTATGACTTTTCGGAGGTTTTAGTTTTTCGAATGCAAATTTTGTAATTTTTATGATGTTAAATTAAATATTTGAATCTATGATTGACCTACTGTATATGTTTAACAATTTTAAGGTCTAATTTTGTTAATTATACAACCTAATTTGTAAAATTAATTTGTTGAATTTCAAATAATTTAAAATTTGTTTTGATTTTCATAATTAATTAATAATTTAATTAGGATCCTATGATTAAAAATTTATGACCTAGATTTTAATCCCTAAGAAAATATGTAATCGGAAATTAATTTGAATAATAAATTTTCGATTTTTCGCTTAAATTTAGTGAAATTAATATGAATTATTAATTTGTCGTTAAATTTAAAAATAAAAGTTTTGATTTTTATAAATCATTCACAAACTGCACACACGAAGCAATGGAAGCTAAGTGTTACCCTTAAGGGGTGTTGCATTGTGCGGGCATGCGACGACGAGCAAGGGAGCTCGTCGCCCATGCGGTACAAGGCAGCGAGCAATGCACGAGCCACGCGCGCGGGTCAGCCCCTGTGCAGTGTGTGTTGTGCGAGTGATCGAGCAAGGCGAATGGGCAACGCTCCTAGCCCGCGTTGTGCCCAGCAACTATGGCGACGAGGCATCGATGGATGCCCACGTGCCATGCGCGCAAAGTAAGCAAGCATGCAACAACAAGCCAGCGATGACGTCGACGCAATGGGGGATGGCGAGGGCTTGGTTGTGTGATGGCCTCGACCATTCATGCGGTCAGCCCTTGCGTTGTTGTAAGCCTCGGCGAGGCATGGGCCTTGTGCCCATATGCCTTGCCTTAGCCGATTAACTTGTTTCGTTTTGTTTTTTAATTTTCGGTTGAAAACGATTCTAATTAAATTTAATTTCGTAATTTAAATTCTCGGAATTTAATTTTGATTAATTTAATTGTTATAATTTGTTTTATACTAATTTTTTTAGTAAAATTAAAACCTTGGTAAAATTTAATTAATTAATTTTAATCAACTGAAAATTAAATAAAGGGATTTAAAATTATTTTATGTGAGCTTTAAATTTTAATTAAATTTGTAAGTTTCCGGTTGGACTAGGAAATACAATTTTATGTTTAAAATTTGTAAAGCATGTAAATTCTTGGTTTAGTGGGAGCTTTTAGTCATTAAACTCTTGATTAGGTCTTTATTCCTTTAAGGTTAAAACAACTCGATTAGAACTAATAAGGTTGAATAATTTATAGATTGTTGGAACCTTTCACTAGTTGCTCCAAATGTTTATGTGATGCATGATTTTTCTACTAACTTGCTATGTGGGCCATTTATTGATAAATGAATGGATGAATGGTACATTGTAAATGGACTGTTTTGCAATTTTAGAAAGTGACTAGTATGGCCCAAATAAGATAGCAAATATGGTATGTGTACCATTAATTTGAATGTGAAATTGGTCTTATGCACCAACGTTTTTATCTAAATATGGTCTGCGTACCATCATATAGTTGTAATTAGTTTTAATTATAGCATATCCTATTTGAAGAAAATGGCGCCTCCCATGGTGAAATTCAAGACGGAGTTTCAAATCCGTTTTCAAGACGGAGTTTGAAATTGAAGCTTCAAGATGAAGTCGGGCCATACTAGATCACATTTAAATCTTATGCATGTTTTAAGTTATTTATTGCTTTAAATATGTCTTAATAATGCATGAGATTGTGGCTTGATTGTATTGCATGATTAAGGATTTTAGTTCACTTAAAATCTAACCAACATAGTAAGAGCCCTAAGTTCCAAACTTTAAAAATTGAGTTAGAAGGTGCCATTCCAAAATAACGCTTACTTGGATAACCTTTACATCAATCTAGTAATAGTTTTCCGCCATAGCGAGGTGTTACTTATTGATTCTAAAGGGGTAAGGTACACAAATCATTGTGAGTACATGTTAGTTTTGGTAGAACTCAACGATATAAGTAAGGAGTCCTTTTATGTCGTGGCAAATGGGATAGGTTTACTTAATAAGTTCTTAGACGTACGTATCAACCAAGAGTAGTTTCTAGACTATTAGCAAAGGATTTTCTTACCTAAAATATTTTAGAATTGAGTCAAAATACATAATGTGCTTAATTCTTCAATGATTTAAGGATCTTGGATTCATTTTATTCACACCTGACGGAACACAAAAACTCGAATAAAATGTTTAATAAATTTTGAATTATGCATGTATGCTAGAATTTATGTTTATTTAGGGAATGTATGAATGGTTATTTATTTGTTTATTCCTTTCAATTGTAGTTTTAATTATAAACAACAATTCGTTCAACATCCGATTAATTCTCGAAAAGGAGAAGTTGAGTGGGAAAAACTTCATTGACTGGCAAAGGAACTTGCAAATAGTCTTATGCAGGAAGAAAAGGATTATGTCCTGGAAGAGGCGATGCCCGAAGCCGCGGGCTAAGGGGTCACTCAGGCAGCCCTCAATCGTTGGATTGATGTTAACAAGGATGTAAAATGTCTAATGCTTGCAACCATGAGTTCAGATCTACAGAAAAATTTCATCAACTCAGATGCTTTCATGATCATCAGTGAGTTGAAGAACATGTTCCAATATCTGGCTCGAGTCGTAAGATTCGAGACTCATAGGAAAATTCTTGACACCAAGCTCAAGAAGGGCGAGCCCGTAAGTCCACATGTTCTCAAGATGATTGGATTAATTGAGAATATGAGTAGGATGGATGAACAGTTCTCTCAAGAAATGGCTATAGACATCATCCTCCACTCTCTTCATAGCGGGTATGATAAGTTCAAGCTGAACTACATCATGAGTAGTCTGGATAAAACGCTCACTGAGCTTGACGGTATACGGAAGACCGCTGCAAAGACACTCAAAAGTGATAAGCAAGATGTGCTTATGGTGCGTGAGGGCAAGTTCAAGAAATCTGGCAAGAAGAGGAATGCTAAGAAATGTGGCAAGAAAGCCAGCCCAACTAAGAAAACTGGGGGCACCAAGTCTGAAAAGAAGAAGGCGAGCCAACCCACTTCCGAATCTAAATGCTTCTACTGTAAAAAGAAGGGGCATTGGAAGAGAGATTTCTTGAAGCTAAAGGAAGATCAGAAGAACGAAACTGTAATGCCATCTTCATGTATTTTCGTTATAGACTGTATACTTGCAAATTCAACTTCTTGGGTATTAGATACAGGTTGTGGCTCACACTTATGTTCCAATTCGCAGGGACTAAGAAGAAGTAGAAGATTAAGCAAGGGTGAAGTCGACCTACGAGTGGGAAATGGAGCAAGGATTGATGCATTAGCTGTAGGAACTTATTATTTGTCGTTGCCCTATGGGCTAGTTTTGGAACTTGAAGAATGTTTCCATGTTTCAAGTCTTACAAAATACATCATTCTATTTCTTGCTTAGATGCTAAGGGATTTAGCTTTTTAATAAAAGACAATAGTTGCTCGTTTTACTTTAAAAGAGATGTTTTATGGATATGCTAAATTAGTCAATGGACTTTATGTGCTAGATCGAGACAAACAAGTTAATAACATAAGTACAAAAAAGGCCAAAAATAATGATTCAGATCTCATCTATCTGGGGAATTGTCGATTAGGCCATATTAACATGAATCGCATAGAAAAACTTCAAAAGGAAGGAATTCTAGAACCATTTGACTTAGAGGATTTTGGTAAATGCGAATCATGCTTAATTACTTGGAAAAATGACAAAGCAACCTTTCTCTAAAGTTGGAGAAAGAGCAACTGATCTATTGGGTTTAATCCATACTGATGTATGTGGACCAATGAGTTCAAATGCTAGAGGTGGTTTCAGCTACTTTATCACTGTCACTGATGACTTCAGTAGATATGGTTATGTCTAACTAATGAAGCATAAGTCTGAGTCAAGGAATTTCAGAGTGAAGTAGAGAATCAACTAGGCAAGAAGATTAAGGCATTGCGGTCTGATAGAGGCGGTGAATATCTGAGCTTTGAATTTGATGACCATCTGAAAGATTGCGGAATCTTGTCAGAATTGACTCCTTCCGGAACACCTCAATGGAACGGTGTGTCAGAACGAAGGAACATGACCTTGCTAGACATGGTTCGATCAATGATGGGCAGGCCGAACTTCCAATAGAATTTTGGGGACATGCACTAAATACAACTGCACTCACACTAAATAGAGCTCTGTCTAAAGCTGTCAAAAAGAATCCATATGAATTGTGGTTTTGAAAGCCTCCAAATGTGTCTTTTCTTAAGATTTGGGGTTGTGAGGTATACGTCAAACGATTTCAGACAAATTTCAACCGAAATCTGACAAATGTATCCTTGTGGGATACCCAAAGGAAACAAAGGGGTATTACTTCTACAATAGATATGAGAACAAGGTGTTTGTTGCTCGAGATGGTATCTTTTTCCAAATAGATCACATTTCCAAAATGACAAGTGGGAGAAAAGTAGACCTCGAAGAAATTCGAGTCGAACAACAAACTCTAGAAAATGCTCAAGATGACATTCAGGTTGAAACTCATAGATCTTTAGAAGTATCTGGTGAAAATCAAGAACCAACTAGAAATGTAACCCAGCGTAGATCGCATAGATATAGATCTCAACCAGAAAGATACTTAGGTATTTTGACGAATAAGTGCAATGAAATTCTATTGCTGGAAAGCGATGAACCCGCGACTTACAAACAAGCTATGATGAGCCCAAGATCCAAGTAGTGGCAAGAATCTATGCAATCTGAATAAGACTCCATGTCTGAAAACCAAGTTTGGGATTTGGTCGATTTCCTAGATGGCTAACAAGCCATAAGAACCAAATGGGTTTTCAAACTGAAAAAGGACAAGGATGGGAAACTAGAAGTTTTCAAAGCTAGATTGGTTGCAAAAAGATACAGGCAAGTCCACTGTGTGGATTATGATGAAACCTTTTCACCAGTTGCAATGCTAAAGTCTATTCGGATAATTTAGCAATCGCTGCATATTACGATTACGATTACGAAATATGGCACATGGATGTCAAAACCGCTTTCTTAAACGGCATTTTAACAGAAACTGTGTTTATGAAACAACCTGAGGGTTTTGAGGATCCAAAGAATGATAAAAAAGGTATGCAAGCTTAAGAAATCCATTTATGGATTGAAGCAAGCATCAAGGAGCTGGAATATATGTTTTGATGAAGTAGTCAGTGACTTTGGCTTCGTCAAAAACACAGATGAATCTTGTGTATACAAGAAAGTCAGTGGGAGCAAAACTTCTTTTCTCTACAAAGATAGATCTAAAAGGATGATTGGACTCAGTCAAATCACTTATATCAATAAGGTGCTTGAAAGGTCCAATATGGCTGACTCCAAGCGAGGCTGCGTACCCATGTCTCATTGAATGACTCTAAGCAAGACTAAGTGCCCAAAAACACTGGATGAGCGTAGACGGATAAGTGGGATTCCATATACATCATTGATTAGTTCAATAATGTACGCTATGATATGTACACGCCCAGATGTTGCGTACGCACTCACTGCTACGAGCAGCTACTAGTTAGACCCAGGAGAGGCGCATTGGACTGCTGCCAAGAATATTCTAAAGTACCTGAAAAGGCACAAAGATGATTTTATGGTCTATGGTTGAGATGATGAATTAATTGTTAAAGGCTTTACGGACGCAAGTTTCTAAACCGATAAAGATGATTTCAGATCACAGTCTGGGTTTTCTTCTGCCTCAACCGAGGAGCAGTAAGCTGGAAAAGTGCTAAACATAGCTTACTGCACCTCCGTTGAGGCAGAAGACAAAACCCAGACTGTGATATGAAATCATCTTTGTCGGTTTGGAAACTTGCGTCCGTATAGCCTTTAACAATTAATTCATCACTACTACAAAAATAGGCAAAGAGACCCATCCAAAATGGCCTGAGAGACCCTCTTAGAGGGGGTCTCTATCTCAAAGGTCTATTTGATAAAGAGACCCCCTCATTTAGAGGGGGTTTGTTTGCTAAAAACAAGAGACCCTTTATGTAAAAAAGGGGTCTCTTACATAATCTGTACAAAATATTATTTAGAAGGGGAAGAGACCCCTTATTGAAGATATGGGGTCTTTTGTTAACTAAATTCAGACCCCCTTATTGAAGATATGGGGTCTCTTTGAGTTTTTAAATATTTTTATATATGTAATACAAAAGACCTCTCAAGTTAGATATGGGGTCTCTTTGTCACGTTTTTATATAAAAAGTAAAATAAAAAGAATATTAGCACGTTAAATTTAGGTCTCTTTTCCATATTTTCTTATAAAAAATTAAATTTATTCGGTAAGCACCACAATTATTGATTAAACTTAAATAATGAACCAACAAATAAAGCAACCATTAATATGGATTAATATTCTTCCAAAACCTTCAGCAATGTCGTTCTTGATCAATCATGAAAATAAATCCAAAATTTTACATATATATCCTGAAAACTGTACAAGTACAAGAAATATCTAACTCAATATAGCCTCATTAAAACGTTGCATCTTCATCTCTTTGATTCCAAGACTGATAACCATGTCAACAACCATTGCGCATGAATCTGTAACTGTAAGTTAGACAAAAGCAAGGGAATTAGTGAATTAAAGAAAAACAAAACACAAGATATGCTCATCTCTAATGCTTAAACAGACCTAATAGACTAAGGAAGTTAACAAACATCTTAGTATTCCTACTTTACAAGAATCATCGGTTTACAAATTAACCCAACAATTTCGAAACTGTATGTAGAGTGCAAGATTGAACTAAGCATTTGCCTTACTCATAGAACATTGTAATACATAGCCGCTTTTAGGCCTTAAAAATGTACAAACACCTAAACTAGCTAGTCACCTAAACTTAACGGCGAAATGAAAACATTAATCCACAAACCTGTACAAGTACGAGACTTCCATCCAGAGAGAAGTGAGAGAGGTGCCGGAATGACCTGAAAATATAAGACAAAAAAAGGAACAGGGCAAATGACATAAATATTTCTTGAAACAAAAAGTAAAAATATCTTGCAGGAGAACCATAAGCTAGGAGTTAATTTTTGCAGACAACCAGTCTCGCTACGCTTCTTGGAAACTTGATACGTCAATAGTCTACAAACAGTGAAACACAAAAATACCAATTCAGATAATCAAAGCACCTTCTACATAACATCTACAATATCATTTCACGAAATAAATCAAGGGTAAGATTTATTTTTCGAGAATCATGATAAACCTTGAACCCCCTCCTACTTGACGATTTTTGAAGGACTACGTACCAGGATATGAAAAATATAAAATCGAACCACACCTAGTGTTAAACAACAACGACGAAATGACTCTGGTGGTTTCAAAGCCATCAAAATTGCTTCATATGTTACTTGACCAAGTTTTATGCCATTACAAGTACATAAACTTTCAAATCTACATACGTTGTTGTTAGTTCAGAAAACAATGTAAATCAGTTATCAAAATGCTCCATATGTTAATGTTGACAGTGCTTCCATCAAATTCTACAAGCATCCCATTTCTAGGGATGAACATATTTCTTGTGTATTTATGAGAAACAATTTCGATCCTGAATCAAAGATATAACATAATTTGGAAATTACTTGTACTTATTTGGTAATATACAGTGTATCATCTCCTTCACATGAAAGCAGTTACACTCAAACCTTTTGAACATAAAAAGAGCTAAGATTTCTTTATATTCTAAAAGAACTAAAATAGACAAGTTTCACCCAAGAGTGAATAAAGTATTAGCTCTAGTGCGTACAACAAGAAATGAGAAAACTTCAAATTTCCATGTGAAACAAAATTCTTCTACATTATCCTGGAGGGAAAATGTCACATTTTATCTCATTCAAATGTAATCAAGAAATTTTCCCACTCGACACAATAAACATAGTAGTTCCTTGTTTCATAAACATACAAATCAATATCCAAAGAAACATTCACAAGTGTAACTAATTATCCTAAACAACTGAATAAACTAATCAACCCGATATACGATATCACCATAAACAACTAAGAAAATAACATTGCTCAAAACAATTAAAATCAGAATATATTGGCAGCAAAAACAAGACTATTCCTAGAGAGAGAAAATGAAAACTAAAAGATTGAATGCACAAATTAGTCGAAAATTTTCAATTAAAAGAATTATCCAACATTCAATCTTTTTTAAAGCACTAAAAAGATGGAGCAAAACATAAAATTGTTAAAGGAATCTGTCCAAAGGAAAGAGCTTGGCAGCGTCGTTTTTCACAGAACAAGTTTTTCACAGAACAAAAACTTTGAGATGCTCAAATATTCAACTAAAAGTAGAACACCAAATCAAAAAATAAAAACTGAAAATGGAGAGAGAAAACGAGCTTTACAGATTCGTTACCGATAATTTCTTCAACTTCACTTTAGCTTCGATTCATCCTTTGTCTACTAGATCTGATGGTTGAGCTCTGCTACTGGATTGTCCATGCAAAATCCTCCGCGGATGATTTGGATTTTAATAACGAAAGTTGCATTATATATCGAATCAATTGAAGCTCCAAAATGAAATTCAGATTTCGAAAATTAGGGTTTCTTATTAGATTCTGGTGAGCTGCGGGATTTGGTGACATTGGGGAATGATCGAGGAAGATAAATTGGGGGTTTTGATTGACAACAAATTAAGGAGAAAGAATTGAAGTTTGGGATGACTGAATTCTCTGCGAATTCGATTAGATCCAAAATGGTGAACACTGAATAGGGGTTGTTTTGGGCTGGTAGAAGAAAGGGGGGAAGAATATTGGGTTTTGATTTCGCGTTGTACAAAAACGAGTATTCCGTATTAATTGATTAATTAGGAAACATACCCGTTATGAGAATTAACGGCTCTCTTCATTCTCACATAGTGGACCCCGGACACTTAAGAGACCTCTTATCTATGCTGATGGTTCTTTTTTTTCTTTTTGTTGTCTAGTAATTGGGCTTAGGTGAATAAAAGAGACCTGCTATCTACAATACGAGGTCTTTTAAAGTAAAGAGATCCGTTATTAATCCAAAGGGTCTGTTTTTAGAGGTCTCTTCGAACATTTTTGTAGTAGTTAGACCCAGGAGAGGCGCATTGGACTGCTGCCAAGAATATTCTAAAGTACCAGAAAAGGCACAAAGATGATTTTATGGTCTATGGTTGAGATGATGAATTAATTGTTAAAGGCTATACGGACGCAAGTTTCTAAACCGATAAAGATGATTTCAGATCACAGTCTGGGTTTTCTTCTGCCTCAACCGAGGAGCAGTAAGCTGGAAAAGTGCTAAACATAGCTTACTGCACCTCCGTTGAGGCAGAAGACAAACCCAGACTGTGATATGAAATCATCTTTGTCGGTTTGGAAACTTGCGTCCGTATAGCCTTTAACAATTAATTCATCATCTCCACCATAGACCAGGAAATCATCTTTGTGCCTTTTCAGGTACTTCAGAATATTCTTGGCAGCAGTCCAATGTGCCTCTCCTGGGTCTGACTGGTATCTGCTCGTAGCACTGAGTGCATATGCAACATCCGGGCGTGTACATATCATAGCATACATTATTGAACCAATCAATGATGCGTATGGAATCCCACTCATTCGTCTACGTTCATCAAGTGTTTTTGGGCACTGAGTCTTGCTTAGAGTCATTCCATGAGACATGGGTAGGTAGCCTCGCTTGGAGTCTGCCATCTTGAACCTTTCAAGCACCTTATTGGTATAAGTGCTCTGACTAAGTCCAATCATCTTTGTAGATCTATCTCTGTAGATCTTGATGCCCAGTATGTACTGTGCTTCTCCTAGATCCTTCATCGAAAAACATTTCCCAAGCCAAATCTTGACAGAGTTCAACATAGGAATGTCATTTTCGATAAGTAATATGTCGTCGACATATAATACTAAAAAAGAAATTTTGCTCCCACTGACCTTCTTGTATACACAAGATTCGTCTGCGTTCTTGATGAAAACAAAGTCACTGACTGCTTCATCAAAACGTATATTCCAGCTCCTTGATGCCTGCTTCAATCCGTAGATTGATTTCTTAAGCTTGCATACCTTTTTAGCATTCTTTGGATCCTCAAAACCCTCAGGCTGTGTCATAAACATAGTTTCAGTTAAAACGCCGTTTAAGAAAGCGGTTTTGACATCCATCTTCCATATTTCGTAATCGTAATATGCAGCGATTGCTAACATTATCCGAATAGATTTTAGCATTGCAACCAGTGAAAAGCTTTCATCGTAATCCACACCGTGGACTTGCCTGTAACCTTTTGCAACCAATCTAGCTTTGAAAACTTCAAGTTTCCCATCCTTGTCTTTTTTCAGTTTGAAAACCCATTTGCTTCCAATGGCTTGGTAGCCATCTGGCAAATCGACCAAATCCCAAACTTGGTTTTCAGACATGGAGTCTAATTCAGATTGCATGGCTTCTTGCCATTGCTTGGAGCTAGGGCTCGTCATAGCTTGTTTGTAAGTCGCAGGTTCATCACTTTCAAGTAAAAGAACGTCATAGCTCTCGTTCGTCAAAATACCTAAGTACCTTTCCGGTTGAGATCTATATCTCTGCGATCTACGCGGGGTTACATTTCTAGATGGTCCATGTTTCTCACCAGATACTTCTAAAGATCTATGAGTTTCATCCTGAATTTCATCTTGAGCATTCTTTAGATTTTGTTGTTCGACTCGAATTTCTTCGAGGTCTACTTTTCTCCCACTTGTCATTTTGGAAATGTGATCCTTTTCCAAAAAGATACCATCTCGAGCAACAAACACCTTGTTCTCAGATGTATTGTAGAAGTAATACCCCTTTGTTTCCTTTGGGTAGCCCACAAGGATACATTTGTCAGATTTTGGATGAAGTTTGTCTGAAATTAATCGTTTGACGTATATTTCACATCCCCAAATCTTAAGAAAAGACACATTTGGAGGCTTTCCAAACCATAACTCATATGGAGTCTTTTTCAACAGCTTTAGACGGAGCTCTATTTATAGTGAGTGCAGCTGTATTTAGTGCATGTCCCCAAGATTCTATTGGAAGTTCGGCCTGACCCATCATTGATCTAACCATGTCTAGCAAGGTTCTGTTCCTCTGTTCCGACACACCGTTCCATTGTGGTGTTCCAGGAGGAGTCAATTCTGATAGAATTCCACATTCTTTCAGATGGTCATCAAATTCATTGCTCAGATATTCACCGCCTCTATCAGACCGCAATGCCTTAATCTTCTTGCCTAATTGATTCTCTACTTCACTCTGAAATTCCTTGAATTTTTCAAAGGATTCAGACTTATGCTTCATTAGGTAGACATAACCATATCTACTGAAGTCATTAGTGAAAGTGATAAAGTAGCTGAAACCACCTCTAGCATTTGAACTCATTGGTCCACATACATCTGTATGGATTAAACCCAATAGTTCAGTTGCTCTTTCTCCAACTTTAGAGAAAGGTTGCTTTGTCATTTTGCCAAGTAAACATGATTCGCACTTACCATAATCCTCTAAGTCAAATGGTTCTAGAATTCCTTCCTTTTGAAGTCTTTCTATGCGTTGCAAGTTAATATGGCCTAATCGACAATGCCACAGATAGGTGAGATCTGAATCATCCTTTTTGGCCTTTTTGGTATTTATGTTATAAGCTTGTTTGTCGTGATCTAATAAATAAAGTCCATTGACTAATCTAGCAGATCCATAAAACATCTCTTTAAAATAAAACGAGCAACTATTGTCTTTTATTAAAAAGGAAAATCCCTTAGCATCCAAGCAAGAAACAGAAATGATGTTTTTAGTAAGACTTGGAACATGGAAACAGTCTTCCAGTTCCAAAACTAGCCCAGAGGGCAACGACAAATAATAAGTTCCTACAGCTAATGCAGCAATCCTTGCTCCATTTCCCACTCGTAGGTCGACTTCACCCTTGCTTAACCTTCTACTTCTTCTTAATCCCTGTGGATTGGAACATAAGTGTGAGCCACAACCTGTATCTAATACCCAAGAAGTTGAATTAGCAAGTATACAGTCTATAACGAAAATACCTGAAGATGGAACGACAGTTCCGTTCTTCTGATCTTCCTTAAGCTTTGGACATTCTCTCTTTTAATGGCCTATTCCATCACAATAAAGACAGCTTGATGTGGACTTGTCCTGCTTTGTCTTAGCATTGCCCTTGGACTTTCCACCTTTCTTGAAGGGTCTCCCTTTAGCCTTGAGTAAATCTTTGGCTTCACAGTCGAGTATTATCTCAGCCTTTCTGACAAGGTGAACAAATCATGCAACTGTTTCTTCTCTTGGTTCACTTAGGTATAGTTGCTTGAAGCGACCAAACCCACTGTGCAGTGAATTGAGCAAGATAGAGACTGCCATCCTTTCGCTTATTGGTGTTCCTAGCAGACTTAGGCGATCAAAATATGAAAGCATAAGCTCCACATGGAACCTTAGTGGGACGCCTACCCTCTGTTTAGTGCGAAGGAGTTGAACATGTGTTTCTTGGACCTCCATCCTATAACACCTGTTGGGAGAACTAACCTTTAGACCAGGCATTGATTCAATCAACTCATGGACGTTTAGGTCCCTGTCCTCCGTGCTTCCACGACAGATATCCCTCAGATTCTTGATGAGCGTAAAAGGTTCGTAAGCTATAAACTTTCGAGCCCATTCATCAGGGATATTGTTCAACATAAGACTCATAACCTTTTTGAGATCCGCATCCCAGGCGGCAAATCTTTCAGGGGTCATGTCTCTGGCATAGTAGCTTGGCATGGGATGCAACAGTACATACTCAAGTCCATTGAGTCTGACTATTTCAACAAGCTTAGCTTCCCATTCAAGAAAATTCGTTAGGTTCAGCTTGACCATAAGCTCAGAACCAATGATGATGTTTTGATTGTTGTTTGCCATAGTTAAAACTACAATTGAAACAGAATAAACAAATAAATATTCATTCACAGTTTCTCTTAATAGACTTAAATTCTAGCATGCATGCATAATTTAATGTTCATTAAGCATTTTATTCAAGTTATGTGTTCCGGCAGGTGTGAATAAAATGATTCCAAGACCCTAAAACCATTGAAGAATTAAGCACATTATGTATTTAGACTCAATTCTAAAATCTTTTAGGTAAGAAAAAACCTTTTGCTAATAGTCTAGAAACTACTCTTGGTTAATAGGTACGTCTAAGAACTTATTAGGTAAACCTATCAATTTTGCCACGACATAAAAGGACTCCTTACTTATATCGTTGAGTTTCACCAAAACTAACATGTACTCACAATAATTTGTGTACAATACCACTTTAGGATCAATAAGTAACACCCCACTGAGCGTAAAACTATTACTAGATTGATGTAAAGGTTATCCAAGTAAGTGTTATTATGGCATGGCACCTTTTAACTCAATTTTTAAAGTTTGGAACTTAAGGCTCTTACTATGTTGGTTAGATTTTAAGTGAACTAAAATCCTTAATCATGCAACATAATCAAACCATAATCTCATGCATAATTAAGACATATTTAAAGCAATAAATAACTTAAAGCATGCATAAGATAAATGTGATCTAGTATGGCCCGACTTCATCTTGAAGCTTCAACTTCAAAGTCCGTCTTGAAAATGGATTTGAAACTCCGTCTTGAATTTCACCATGAGAGGCGTTATTTTCTTCAAATAGGATAAGCTATAATTAAACTAATTACAACTATTTGATGGTACGCAGACCATATTTGAATTGAAAAACAAACTTTGGTGCTTTAGACCAATTACATTCAAATTAATGGTACGCAGACCATATTTTCTATCCTATTTGGGCCATACTAGTCACTTCATAACCTGCAAAACAGTACATATACAATATATACCATTCACCCATTAATTATCATGAATGGCCCACATAGCTGGTTAGTAAAACACATTGTTATGTATCACATAAATATTTGCAGCAATTAATCAAGGGCACCAATAATCTACCAATTACTCAGTCCTTATTAATTCTAACCAAGTTGTTTTAACCTTAAAGGATTTGTAGACCTAATCAAGAGTTTATGACTAAAAATGCTCCCACTTAAACCAATAACATTATATGCTTTACTAATTTTAAACATAAAAATGTATTTCTAGTCTAACCGGAAACATACAAGTTTAATTAAAATTTAAAGCTCATATAAAATTATAATCGAATCCATTTATTTAATTTATTTTCAGTTGAATTAAATGAACTTAAATTAATTCAAGGTTTTTAATTTTAGTAAAATAATTAGTATAAATTAAAATTTATAATAATTATAATATTCAAAATTAAAATCCGAGAAAAAAATTTAAATTATTAATTTTAAAATGAATAAAAATTATTTCCGAACTGAAAATCTAAAATTAAAAACAAAACGTATCAATTGTCGAAAGACGAGGCACTTGGGCTTACGCCCAAGCCCCATCGAGCTACGAGGCCCCAATGCCCCGTGCCATTGATCGTTGCACACGGCTTGCACAGCCACACCGCACACACAAACATATGCCACGCACACATGCAGCCATGCTGGCTATGCTGCGCGTAACCTTGTGCTGTGTCGTGGCTGCCTACCTCTCGGCGGGCCTGGTGCGTCGTGGCGCATCACATCTCTGCCCACGCATCTTGCTCGTCGCATGTGCTTGCCCATTGCCCTCGCCCATCGCCCAGCATGCATGCCTAGGCTTCGAGCCTTGCGTGCCGCCTAGCTTGTTGCTCGCTGCATTCGTACCGCACGGGCGACGAACTCCCTTGCTCGTCGTCGCGTGCCCGCACTATACAACACCCCTTAAGGGTAACACGTAGCTTCCATTGCTTTGTGCGTGCAACATTTATGAGCGTATTTCATAAAAATTTAAAAATTTTAATTCAATATTAATGACAAATTAATAAATCATATTAATTTCATAATTTTAGGGCGAAAAATCGTAAATTTATTAATTAATTAATTTCCAATTAACATGGATTCAAATCTAGGTCATAAGAATTTAAAATTTATCATAAATTAACAATTTTTATGGTGGTTTTTAATCATGGATACCTAATTAAATCATTAATTAATTATGAAAATCAAATCAATTCTAAATTATTCGAATTTCAACAAATTAATCATAATTACAAATTAGGTTGTATAATTAACAAGTCTAGGCATTCAAATTTATTAAACATATACAGTAGGTCAATCAAAAATTCAAGATTTATCAACAAGAATCGCAAATATTCAATTTAACATCTTAAATTTACAAACTTTTGCGTTCGAAAACCTAAAACCTCCGAAAAGTCATAGTTTGGCTTCGAATTTGGGAATTATGGGTTCGGCAGAAAAAAAGTTTTGTGTCAAAATTTTAGAATGCCTTTTACATGCGGAATTGACATAAAATTCATTCGATTTGGATGAGTAACGAAGAAACTGCCGAAAAACTGCGTACATATAATTAAATAAACGCAATTTGCAATTAATTAACAATTACGAAAATTAATCACCCCTTTTAATTCTTTGCAAATTTGTAAAATTTAACCATGTTAAGCAATTTATAGATTATGCAAATAATAATAGGCTCGTGATACCACTGTTAGGTTATGATACATATGAACAACATAAATCATGCGGAAAAACCTTAATGCCAGGAATCATATTAATTGCACATAATCATATAATTAGTCTAGGATGCATACACTTTGTAGCGTGCCCTCCCTAGCTGCGCCCGAACCGAACAAGAACAAGTCTTTAGGACTCCAAGTGTCGTCCCTCCGCAGAAAGTCCACAGCACGTCCGGATCCGCCTTAAGATTGACCAACTTATTTTCGGCTAAATAGGGCAAGTGTTATGGCTGATTTTTCTGCTTAAAAATCCTAGCTTTGAATACTTGAAAACTTGTATATAAATTTGTGAACCTAGGCACATATTTATAGAGTCATGGAAAAGGATTTAGAATCCTATTAGGATACCAATTTGTTTAATTAGAATCCCTTTAGAACTCTATTAAATAAATTCTATCTACTTGGATTAGGATTTAATCATAGAACGAATTCCAATAGCTTTAGGATTCGTATCGCACACAACCGCACACGAGCACGAGCACCGCACATCCCGCGCAAGCCTCGCGGCCCACGCGAGCTGCACAGCTCGTAGCCCATTTGCTCGCAGCCCACATAGCTCGCGCGCGCGCCATGCCTTGTTGGGCCTGGCCTTGCGCTGGGCCTGGCGAGGCTTTGACGTGTGTGTTGGGCGCTTGGCTTGCTGGGCACGGGCCTGACTTCGTGCTGGGCCTTCGTCTAGCAAGTCTCATCCGATGCTAATTCGTACGATGCGCTTCCGATTAAATTCCCGATTCCGGAATTCATTTCCGATACGAACAATATTTAACATTTCTGATTTCCGGAATTAATTTCCGTTTCGAACAAATATTTATTATTTTCGTTTCCGGAATTATTTTCCTATTCCGATAATATTTCAGATTTTGACAATATATCCGTTTCCGGCAATATTTCCGATTCCGGCAATATTTCCATTTCCAATAATATTTTCTGATACGTACCATGTTTCCGTTTCCGGCAACATCTACGACTTGGATAATATTTATATTTTCGATACGATCCATATTTCCGTTTCCGGCAATATCATCGTTTCCAGAGTATTCATTTACTTGCCTTTGACAATCTTAGCTCCCACTGAAACCAAGATCCGTCGATTCCGAATGTCCATAAATAGAGTATTTAATGCCATTAAATACTTGATCCGTTTACGTACTATTTGTGTGACCCTACGGGTTCTGTCAAGAGTAAGCTGTGGATTAATATCATTAATTCCACTTGAACTGAAGCGGCCTCTAGCTAGGCATTCAGTTCACTTGATCTCACTGAATTATTAACTTGTTAATTAATACTGAACCGCATTTATTAGACTTAATATTAAATGCATACTTGGACCAAGGGCATTATTTCCTTCACCTAACAATAAATCAGGATTCTCCAAAGAATATCTTATTAGGCGTGGTAAATAATCAAATTGAGTTTGACAGAATTATAATGGTGATTAAAGCAATAAATCAGATTATGGCACATCATAATATAGTTTTTGGCTATTGCGGTTCTCAGAAACTAACCACTTAGCTTTACTCTCTTTCCTTTTATTCAACGAACGTTCCTCGACTTGACTAGACTATTGGATAGGATCCAGGCTTAATGCGGGCGCTTAAACAGACAGCGTTCCGCTTAACAAGATTTAAGACGGCGGAGCAGTAGGACGTATAGAGCGATTATAAGGACG
Organism: Spinacia oleracea; assembly: GCF_020520425.1. Lineage (NCBI taxonomy): Eukaryota > Viridiplantae > Streptophyta > Magnoliopsida > Caryophyllales > Amaranthaceae > Spinacia > Spinacia oleracea. Next base: position 75,777,552 of record NC_079491.1, on the reverse strand, counting down.
TATAGGGACCTTTGGCTTAGTCTTAGAGCTTGTGGGTAGTATGAGAGTATGCTTTTTATGCGTTTACTTTGGCTGATTTAATTTAGTGCTAAGGTGGCGTTGAAGATTGGGATTTGTAAGAGTTTGAGATGCGATGAAAAGCATGTTGGCGTAAGAACAATCTTGCGCCTAGCAGCTGGGCATGAGAATTGTCTCGCGCACAAGGCTTGGTGCCAAACCTCCTTGGTATTTGAGTTAGAATTGAATTAGGATTGTGGAATGAGAAAATAGGTTGCGCATGAATGTTAGTGTGAGGGGGTCGAAAAACACGACGGGGCGCCTCTTAGAAAGAGTATACGGCCTGCACGAATTTTCCCCTCTAGATGTGGCAAGCATATTAAGTAAATAGGAATTAACTGTGGGCGTTAGCCTCTTTTTACTAGTCTTTAGGAGTCGCCATTCAGTTTTAAAAAACTGACAAAACCCGATTATCGTGATATGCCTGGAGTGCAAACATATTTGACTCACAACGACCATAGGTTCCCTTGTGATCCCTAGTGTGGAGATCCCTCAACGTACATCCAGTGGAGCAGAGATTGAAAATTCGGGAGACGTTTACTAATACGGGGAGTGCCCAGCATTAGCCCACGCGGCGCGGTCCTTACTAGTTCCATTGTGACGATGATGGGACATGCGTTATGCTACATTACTACTCTTGATTGATTTTAATGCACAAATATTACTAAACAGATGTCAAAACGCTGATTTAGGTTGATTGAAGGTGCTTAACAATAAACCGATTTTTCCGAGAATTATCTGATTTAGGCGTGAACAATATAACAAGTTAAAGTTAGAAGATTTATATGGCGAGGAAAGAAATAAAATATGGATTCGGATTACAGCAAAGCGTAGGCTTTACTGCCCTTATCGGGAACACTTACCACTTGCCTTAGCAGAGCCTCCTTTTAGATTTTAGAACAACCTTTATACTTACTTTTAGATTTTTATTCTTTCTTTAATTTTGGCAGAGTTTCCTCTTAGATTCCTTGGTTTTGGCTTATTAATAGGCTAGAACCTAGGTAGTAATTGAGATGGTTTGAATACTTGTATGGACGGAGTTCTGCTTAACAAGAGTTAATACGGCATAACTGTTACGAATACGGGGCGGGACATCAACAGAATTTTAGTGTACCAGAGAGGGAAGAGAGAATTTATAATATTAGAGGAGTGAGACTGAATTGATGATTGAAAACGGGGTGCAGATGGGCTGTATTTTTAGTGTAGGTAGCCGAAATAAGATTGATATTTGAGAAGCCCGAGCGCCAGAAAAAAGTAGCGCTCGATTTGATCCCGCTGGAAATTTGGAGCGCAGGAATATTATAGCGCTTCATAAGATAGGATTTAAAGAGTTTGAGTTTTTTTCAGAATCAATTTGCAGCGCCGGAAATAAGTGGCGCTTGAATTGGAAGCGCTAGAACTTTCCAGCGCTCGCTATGCCAGCGCTAGAAAATTCCAGCGCAGGAGAGTTTTCGGATTTTCATACAAACTCGGATTCTTGCAAATAATATCTTGTTGGAAAGCTAAGGAATCTGGCTTTCTAATGCCGCTGGTCTCGCATCAATGGGCATCAGAAATATTGAGTTATGGCCCAAAGAGTGGAGGTCGGTCCGCTTCAGCGAAGCCCAAGTAAAAGCCTTATAACTTATTCGTTTTAAATCGAATTTGGTCTTATGATAAGTCTATGGAAAGCTTATTCCAAGCCTATACAATCATGTAATGTGCATGATCCAAATCATAATTTATAAGACAGAAATTGACTTCGTAAGGACGTATCATTTGCTAAATCGGCTAACGAGCGTATTCTAGGAACTCGTTTTAAGTAACTTGGGTTAACATTTACATCTATTGTGACCAGTAAGTATGAGTTTGAGAATTCTTGTTGTTCGAGCTATGTTATTCTAGAGCCTGAAGGCAAGCAATAGAACATTGTGGCGCGTGTAGGGTTATGAATAATATGAACAATATAATTCATGCCGAAAAACCATAAAGCCAGGAATCCCAATTAATTGCCACATAGTCAGTTAGCATAATTAGGATACATACAATGTGACGCGTGCCTTCCCTAGCTGCTCCCGAACCGAACAAGAACAAGTTTAGGACTCCAAATGTCGCCCCTCCGTAGATAGTCCACAGCACGTTCGGATCCGCCTTAGATTCAACCAACTAGAATATTCTCTAAGGTTTTATGCGCACTCGGGAAACTCACAATAATGTTAGGCAAATATTAAAGTCTCTCTTAAACTTAATGTATTGGAATACTATTGAATTGCATTATAAATTGTGATCATGAACCACATATTTATAGGGTGGAAATAACGGAGTTTGAATTCTACCAGGAATCAAATAACTAAATCCATTAGGATTCTAGTTAAATAATATCATTAGAATTTTTGGTTTCATCAAATTCTTAAGTATTTCAGATTTAGCTAAAACATCCAAATTTAGTAGAATTAGGAAAACACGATTACTTTACAAACAAGTAATCCTAGCCGGCCAAGGTTTTGGTCGTGTAGCACGCACAGCCCCGCAGCCCACAGCTCGCAAGCCCACGAGTGGGCGCTGCTTCTCGGCCCATGCACACTGGGCGCTGGCAGCAAGCACGCGGCCCACTTCTTTTGGGCGCTGCTGCTGCTCGGCCCCTTAGCCTCGCTGCTCCGCGCGCGGGCTTGTTGGGCGTTGGGCCTGGCGCTTGCGCTGGGCCTTGCGTCTCGCAAGCTCGTTCGTCGATCATTCGTACGTCGCGCTTCCGATTCGTTTTCCGATTCCGGAATTCATTTCCGATTCGATTAAATATTAATATTTCCGATTCCGGAATTTATTTCCGATTCGAACAAATATTTAATATTTTCGTTTCCGAAATTTATTTCCGATTCCGACAACATTTCCGATTCCTGCAATATTTTCGATTCCGACAATATTTCTATTTCCGGTAATATTTTCCTATACGTACCATGTTTCCGTTTCCGGCAACATCTACGACTTAGATAATATTTATATTTCCGTTTCTGGCAATATCATCATTTCCGGAGGATTTCTATATTTTGCCTTTTGACAATTTCAGCTCCCACTGGAACTGAGATCCGTCGTTTCCAAATGTTCATAAATAGAGTATTTAATGAATAATATATTCACTCAAATACTTGATCCGTTCACGTACTATTTGTGTGACCCTACGGGTTTAATCAAGAGTAAGTTGTGGATTAATATTATTAATTCCACTTGAACTGAAGCGGCCTCTAGCTAGGCATTCAGCTCACTTGATCCCACTGAATAATTAACTTGTTTAATTAATTAATACTGAACCGCATTTATTAGACTTAACATTGAATGCATACTGGGACAAAGCTAGGCCCGCGCAAGCGAGCAGCAGCAGCAGCCTAGCCGCGCCAAGCAAGGCAGGCCCAGCCGAGCACGAAGCAAGGCCAGGCCCAGCCAAGGCAAGGCGAGCAAGGCAGGCTGACAGTAGCGCCCAAGCAATGGGCCGCGTGACTCCCAGCGCTGCTGGGCCGAGCCGCGCGCACAGCACCCCTTCGTGGGCTGCGTGTGTGTGTGCGCTCGTGCAACGCTACGAATCCTTAGACGCTTAGGATTTGTCCGATTAGTTGTTTTCCTAAATCCACTAGAGTTAGTCGTTTGATTAAACACTAAAATACAAAGGATTAATTTAAGTTTCGAATTAGTAAATTGAATCCTAGTGGAAATCTAAGTCCGATATTTCCTCCCTATAAATAGGTGATACATAATCACAATTTATAAGATATTAATCACAAGTATTCATATAGTTTAAGATAAAACTAGCTTAATAATTTGCCAATATAATTAAGTTCGAATAACATAAAACATTAGACTATATTCTATTTAATTGAATCTAAGGCGGATCCGAACGTGTTGTGGACTATCTACGGAGGGACGACACTTGGAGTCCTAAACTTATTCTTGTTCGGTTCGGGAGCAGCTAAGGAAGGCCCTCGTCACATGTATGTATACTAAATTATGTTAATTGATTATGTGGCAATTAATTTGGATTCCTGGCTTTATGGTTTTTCCGCATGAAACATATGTTTTATATTTGTCATAACCTAACAATGGTATCACGAGCCTCTAATTAATTCCATAATCAATTATAGTTAACATGGTTAAATTTTATAAATTTACAATCAATTAAAGGGGTAATTAATTTCGTTGATTGTAATTAATTGCAAATTCGTGCGATTATTTAAATGTATGTTCACAGGATTTTCGTCAGTTTAGTCAATAATGGTCGAAATCGTATAATTTTATAGTGAATTTCGCATGTAAACGACGTTTTAAAATTTTGACTAAAATAAAAGATTTGATGCCGAAGTCAGAATTCCCAAATTCGAAGCCTAACTATTACTTTTCGGAGGTTTTAGTTTTTCCAACGCAAAATTTATAATTTTTATGATGTTAAATTAAATATTTGCAAATCTTGTATGTAAATCTTGAATCTATGATTGACCTATTGTATATGTTTAACGATTTTAAAGCCTAATCCTGTTAATTATACAACCTAATTTGTATTTGTAATTAATTTGTTGATATTCGAATAATTTAGAATTTGATTTGATTTTCATAATTAATTAGCAAATTTAATTAGGAACCTATGATTAAAAACCACCATAAAATTTGTTAAAATTGAAAATTTTTAAAATTTATGACCTAGATTTGAATCCATGAAAATAAATATAATCGGAAATTAATTTGAATAATAAATTTTCGATTTTTCGCCTAAATTTATGAAACTAATATGAGTTATTAATTTGTCAAATAAATTTAAATTATAAAAGTTTTAATTTTTATGAAATTCGTTCATGAATCTTGCACGCACGAAGCAATGGTCGCTAAGTGTTACCCTTAAGGGGTGTTGTATTGTGCGGGCATGCGACGACGAGCAAGGGATCTCGTCGCCCATGCGGTACGCTGCAACGAGCAAGGCATGGCACATGCGCGCGGGGGGGCAGCCCTGTTGTGCGTTGTGTGCTATGTGCACATGGGTAGAGAGGCGAGAAGCAAGGCAGCGAGCTGACGAGGCCGCGTGCGCGAGCAGCGAGAGCTGGCTCGACCAGCGAGCGCTGCCCCGCCCAGCGAGGGATGCCTCGCCACAGCGAGAGAGCATGCTGCGCGTAGGCGTGGCTTGCTCGGCTTGCTGCGTCTGCGCGTGGCTTCTTGTGTCTTGCGGTACGACCATTGCGAGTGAGAGCCCATGGGCGCTGCTGCTCGAGGCCTTGACGAGGCATGGGCGCAAGCCTATGGGCCTTATCTTGGCCTGATTGGTTCGTTTTAATTTTTCGGTTGAAAACGATTTTAATTAAATTTAAATTCGTAATTTAATTTTTTCCCGGAATTTAATTTTGAATAATTTAATTATTATAAATTTATTTTTACTAATTATTTTACTAAAATTAAAACCTTGATAAAATTTAAATTAATTAATTTAATCAACTGAAAATAAAATAAAGGATTTAAATAATATTTTATATGAGATTTAAATTTTAATTAAATTTGTAAGTTTCCGGTTGGACTAGGAAATACAATTTTATGTTTAAAATTCGTAAAGCATGTAAATTTCTTGGTTTTAGTGGGAGCGTTTTAGTCATAAACTCTTGATTAAGTCTACATTCCTTTAAGGTTAAAACAACTCGATTAGAATTAATAAGGATTGAATAATTTGTAGATTATTGGAAGCCTTGATTAATTGCTGCAAATATTTATGTGATGCATCATATGTTCTACTAACTTGATATGTGGGTCATTCATTGATAAATGAATGGGTGAATGGTATATTGTAAATGTACTGTTTTGAAGGTTATGGAAAGTGACAGTATGGCCCAAAAAGGATAGAAAATATGGTCTGCGTACCATTAATTTGAATGTAAAATTGGTTTTTTAATTTTAAATATGGTCTGCGTACCATCAAATAGTTGTAATTAGTTTCGATTATAGCTTATCCTATTTGAAGAAAATGGCGCCTCCCATGGTGAAATTCAAGATGGAGTTTCCAATCCATTTTCAAGACGGAGTTTGAAGTTGAAGCTTCAAGATGAAGTCGGACCATACTAGATCACATTTATATCTTATGCATGCTTTAAGTTATTTATTGCTTTAAATATGTCTTAATTATGCATGAGATTGTGGCTTCATTATGTTGCATGATTAAGGACTTTAGTTCACTTAAAATCTAACCAACATAGTAAGAGCCTTAAGTTCCAAACTTTAAATATTGATTTAAAAGGTGACATGCCAAAATAACACTTACTTGGATAACCTTTACATCAATCTTAGTAATAGTTTTCCGCCAGTGTTACTTATTGATCCTAAAGGGGTAAGGTACACAAATAATTGTGAGTACATGTTAGTTTTGGTGAAACTCAACGATATAAGTAAGGAGTTCTTTTATGTCGTGGCAAATGAGATAGGTTTACCTAATAAGTTCTTAGACGTACCTATCAACCAAGAGTAGTTTCTAGACTATTAGGAAAGGATTTGATTACCTAATTTTTTTTAGAATTGAGTCTAAATACATAATGTGCTTAATTCTTCAATGATTTAAGGGTCTTGGAATCCTTTTATTTACACCTGCCGGAACACAAAATTTGAATAAAATGCTTAATAAATATTGAATTATGCATGAATGCTAGAATTTAAGTTTATTAAGAGAAATTGTGAATGGTTATTTATTTATTTATTCTTTTTCAATTGTAGTTTTAACTATGGAAAACAACAATGCATTCAACATCCGCTCAATTCTCGAAAAGGAGAAGTTGAACGGGAAAACTTCCTTGACTGGCTAAGGAACTAGCAAATAGTTCTTATGCAGGAAGAAAAGGAGTATGTACTGGATGAGGCGATGCCCGAAGCCTCTAGCGACGGGGTAACTCAGGCAGCCCTCAATCGTTGGATTGATGCCATCAAGGATGTGAAATGTCTAATGCTTGGAACCATGAGTGCAGATCTACAGAAAACGTTCATCAACTCAGATGCTTTCACGATCATCAGTGAGTTAAAGAACATGTTCCAAGATCTGGCTCGAGTCGAAAGATTTGAGACTCATAGGCATATTCTTGAGACCAAGCTTAAGAAAGGCGAGCCCGTTAGTCCACATGTTCTCAAAATGATTGGACTCATTGAGAATATCAGTCGGCTGGATCAACAATTCTCTCAGGAAATGGCTGTAGACACCATCCTCCATTCTCTTCATAGCGGGTATGATCAGTTCAAGCTGAACTACAGTATGAATAGTCTGGATAAAACGCTCACTGAGCTTAACGATATGCCGAAGACCGCTGAAAAGACGCTCAAAAGTGATAAGCAAGATGTGCTTATGGTGCGTGGGGGCAAGTTCAAGAAATCTGGTAAGAAGAGGAATGCTAAGAACGGTGGCAAGAAGGCCAGCCCAACTAAGCAAGCTGGCGGCACCAAGTCTGAAAAGAAGAAGGTGAGCCAACCCACTTCTGAATCTGAATGCTTCTACTTACTGTAAAAAGAATGGGCATTGGAAGAGAGATTGCTTGAAGCTTAAGGAAGATCAGAAGAACGGAACGGTCGTTCCATCTTCAGGTATTTTTGTTATAGACTGTATACTTGCTAATTTAACTTCTTGGGTATTAGATACAGGTTGTGGCTCACACTTATGTTCCAATTCGCAGGGACTAAGAAGAAGTAGAAGGTTAAGCAAGGGTGAAGTTGACCTACGAGTGGGAAATGGAGCACGGATTGCTGCATTAGCTGTAGGAACTTATTATTTGTCGTTGCCCTCTGGGCTAGTTTTGGAACTGGATGAGTTTTTCCATGTTCCAAGTCTTACTAAAAACATTATTCCTGTTTCTTGCTTAGATGCTAAGGGATTTTCCTTTTTAATAAAAGACAATAGTTGCTCGTTTTATTTTAAAGAGATGTTTTATGGATCTGCTAGATTAGTCATTCGACTTTATTTATTAGATCACGACAAACAAGTTTATAACATAAATACCAAAAATGCCAAAAAGAATGATTCAGATCTCACCTATCTGTGGCATTGTCGATTAGGCCAAATTATCATGAAGCGCATAGAAAGTCTTCAAAAGGAAGGAATTCTATAACCATTTGACTTAGAGGATAATGGTAAGTGCGAATCATGTTTACTTGGAAAAATGAAAAAGCAACCTTTCTCTAAAGTTGGAGAAAGAGCAACTGAACTATTGGGTTTAATCCATACAGATGTATGTGGACCAATGAGTACAAATTCTAGAGGTGGTTTCAACTACTTTATCACTTTCACTGATGACTTCAATAGATATGGTTATGTCTACCTAATGAAGCATAAGTCTGAATCCTTTGAAAAATTCAAGGAATTTCAGAGTGAAGTAAAGAATCAGTTAGGCAAGAAGATTAAAGCACTACGGTCTGATAGAGGCGGTGAATATCTGAGTTATGAATTTGATGACCATCTAAAAGAATGTGGAATTCTATCAGAATTGACTCCTCCCGGAACATCTCAATGGAACGGTGTGTCAGAACGGAGGAATAGAACCTTGCTAGACATGGTTAGATCAATGATGGGTCATACTGAACTTCCAATAGAATTTTGGGGACATGCACTAAACACAGCTGCACTCACAATAAATAGAGCTCCGTCTAAAGCAGTCGAAATGACTCCATGTAGACACCTACTTTTGTCCCCGTTCCCGCAAGGGAAAGGTTCGATGATGAAAGCATAAAAACTCCACTTGACAACGCATCTCCTATAAAATAAACGAATCTCGATTCCCCATTTAATTTCACCCGAAACCTGCTATTTATGGAAACCTTCTAAATATAGTAAACTGCCGTAAAAGGTAATTTCTAAAAGTGGCAAATCATAAAGGATAGAAACCTGTCAGAATTAGGTGTTGCATTCCAACATAAATCCTAAATGAGATAGAAAACCGCGAGAATCCTATTCCTAATAGGATTCGGAAATAAGAGTTACGCATTAATTAAAATCCTAACGAACCTAGAGTTCGTAACGGGCCCAGACGCATTCCGTCATAAAAATTGATACGCGCTAAAAGACTCGAATTAATCTCAAACTCTACGGATTTCAGGAATCCGAATCTGACGAAGAATTCGGCCCAGACATCACTTTCAACGCCCAGAGCTGGGCGCCGAAATCTTTGACGCCCAGCCCTGGGCGCTGAAATTGCATGGATCTCTATTTTCAACGCCCAGCCCTGGGCGCCGAAATCTTTGACGCCCAGAGCTGGGCACCGAAATTACCTGGGACGTGTTTTTTCCTAATTCTTTGTGGATTAGAACTCTGCAATTTTATCTTTCCACGAACTCTTCCCTATAAATAGGCCCCTAGTTTCGACGTGAAACAACACACAACAACACATAATATATTCTGAGTATTGACTCTAAACCCCTTAGCCTAAGCCTCTCGCTGCAAAACTGTTCACGCGTTCTGTCGCAATCGATCCATAAATCGAACAGAACGTATCCTGTCCCATAATTGAGATTCGTTAAATAAAAAGGAGAAATAGCAAAGTCAAAGTGGTTAGTTTTCTGAGAACTGTGACGCACCTCTCAAGGGTGCGTCGTAATGTGTCCCTTTTCGATGATTTAACTGCTTTCCTCGCCCTTTTTATGAACTGTTAAAATAACCTAATATGATTGTTCTATCACGCCTAACAAATATAATATTTTTGGGAAATCGGATTATCATGCTAGGTCCCTTAATGCTATTTAAATCAGATAATCACGATCGAATTAGTGTTATATGTTGCATATTGCTAAAATCAACTCAGATTAGTTTAATAGTTAACACATGTCCCTTCAATTATTTATGCTGAGCTAGTAAGGATATCCTGCCTCTTGAGTTATCGACGAGCGAATTACTCCTCTCGGTAGTTACAGTCCCCCGAACCCTCAATCTCTACCTTGCGGGTGTATATTGAGAGATCCCCACACCAGGGATCACAAGGGAACCTACGGCCGTCGTGGTCAAACATAATTGCACTCCCTTTATGTCACGATAACCGGGTTTTGTCAGTTTTTCTCATTGTCGTTAAAAACTGAATGGCGACTCCTATATTACTAGTCAATTGGGTGTAAACTCACAGGAAATCCAATTGCACTTGAGTGAATAAAAAGAATCGTCACACCCACGAGGGACAAGGTCACGCATTAGCCTCGCGCTTTTTCGACCCCCTCACAGTGGCGACTCCACTGGGGATAGTGAAGGAAATACTCGTGGTTGTAGGTAATCAAAATAGCCGAAGGGTGAAACGATCCTACCCCGCGTTTATTTCCCCATCAAGTTGGGATGACCTGAAAATCAGCATATTAATGTGAACGGGCAGAACCTCATAACGAATCTCGGCTCCCTCGGGAGTTGGGACTAAGGATACCTTTTTTCGCCAATAGGGGGGTGCATACGCCGCGCATGTTTCCCACTCGGTACTTGTGCAGGTAGTACACCTATCCCGAACCCAATCGCTCGCCCATTAGGTCCCTCTCGCCTGCATGCCCCCTTGGCTTGCACTTGCGGGTTGGCCTCTTGAGCGAAATTCGTCTGTTGAAGACACTACCTCGACCGGGGCATGTGTTGGATCTACGATAGAAGCGGTACCAAGCCAGGCGCAAATACTACCCATAGAAGCCTATCATAAACTACGTGACATATTTAATTTTCAAACCCATATTTGTAATGTAGTTATGTGTAGCGAACTATGTTACTATGTTATGATTGTGTGTACGAATAATGCTAGACAGATAATGCTAGAAAACCAACGACCTTAAAAATTGCCCAAACATTCATAGACTAATTTGCCAAAGAGTTATACCAAAATACGTGTTCCGCAAGCCCGAACGATCGCCACAAAAATAAGCGACGCTCGGGATGGCCTGTAACGAATCCCACAAACGCTGCACAACGCGTAAAGGACGTTATAAGGCAAGCACGCAAAACTAAAGTCGCAAAAACAAAAGTATACGCGAACAGAAAACGAGAACCAGCCAGGGACGCATTTTCAACGCCCCTGGCTGGGCGCCAAAGTTTCTCACGCCCACTGCTGGGCGCTGAAGTTGCTGTCTGGCCTTTTGGTCAGGCACAGCAGCCTCGGTGCCCGCGCATGGAAAAATATGCGTAGCAAAAAAAATACTTTTCGTAAAAATTGTTGCAAGGGCGTATGAAAAGGCACTCGACTCTAAAAGCGACTAAAAAATAAAATAAAAAATAACTCTTTGTGTCGTTGTTAGGCCTCCTACGACGACAATGTTCGGAACCAAAACCGAGCATGCTAATTAAACGACCTTGAATGTCACATGGGCAAAATACTCAAAAAATAATGTTCGAATAAAGTCTTCAAGAAAAAAATAAATGTTCAAATAAATCCGAGTCTAGACTAGGCTATGCCAAAGTACAATCCAAATCCTAAGTTGTCTTATCCATAGAATCGGTCCTAATGCTTGGTGTCGTTCTGCAAGTTAAAAGGTTAAAACATATTGAGTCTCCCGTCCTAACATTTAAATCAATAAGCACCCATATGTAATTGTCATCCCTTGCTAAGAATCTACGGCCTCAATACTCTCTCTCACCAATAAAAAGAATATATTATAGTATTTGCAAAATGGAAACAATCACATTCTGAAAATCATTCCCCCATAAGTCGCACAACCCCCAAAGTGAACCTAAGGTATCAATACCATTAGCAAAAATTAATGGCCTCAAAGCTTATGATCACATTGGGTCACGACTATCATAGTCCTCCCGAGTCACTCGCTCATTTAAATACTCCTAAGTACGGACTAAAAGATTTTCCATGAATGCAACATGACCAACCATGAAAATACCCAAATCGGCATACCATAAGGCTACCATTGGGGTAAAGCAATACACACTAAGAGGGAAGCCGCACTAATGATTCTAGTCTTGCAAAAATAAAAATTCGATCTCCCCGACTAACTACCTTGCCAACATTAAGCAAAATGGCGCATGACAAATGAACACCCAAGGGTTAAAATCTAAAGTGTCAACCAACGAAAGTTATGGCCCAATTAGCCTAAGTCTGAGAGTTTCTTGGTCAAGTATTATAGGCTTACGCCACGTCATTATTTTGAGTCTAGGCCACCTCCTTGTATTCATACACGGGTTATAATCAGAAAGATTAATGAAAGTTTGAGTCTAAATCACAACTTCCAATTAAATCCCAGAAACTGGAATCTCAAAGAAACAAAAAATTACTTTCGATGTAATTCTTTCGTTAAAATTCAATAAGGTAAAAACAACACTTTGAATCAACGCTATTCGCACATTTTAAGAAACGACTAAATACGCTTGCAAAGTAAGACAATTTAAAGGTCCACCCTAGGCCTACTAAAATTAAAGGTCCCCTATAGGCCTACCAAACGAGGCTCACTCAGTCTCGCCTCGTGACTCAAAGACCACAACCATCTACCTTTTAGCCCAAATGAAAAATTTGAAGGATTTATGTTGGGGAGAAATCCCAAGCAAAAAAGAGAAAAAAGAGAAAAAAAGAAAAGGGAGAGCGAAAAGAGCGAGCCATGAAATACTTAGCCCGTACCTCCCAAAGTGCGAAATTTACACAAGTAAAATGAAGGAAGAGAATTGAGTCAACCAATCCAAATCATAAAGTTCTACGATGTCTACCCTTTCCAATCCTTATGTTCTTAGACGCCTTCGCTCTGGGGTCCCTGTTCAGCTCATTTAACCCATCCATGTTCTCATTGCCATAAACCAAGAAACCATTACCTCGACTCTTGTTCCTGAACTTGTTGTCAACCGCAAACCACGCACGGCCATTGACACGTGCGTCATGCCCATCATTTCCAAAGTCCAAACCTGCTCTTACACCACCATTAGCATAATGACCATATAACTTGTGTGGATACATCCTGTTAATATACCCTTGAGCAGTCCCTATGCTACTCATTGGCCTTAATTGATGTAAATTCGTGACACTAGCATGAGGCCGTAAAATATGAATCCTAGCAGATGTAATCCTTATGCTTGACCAATACCTATACAAATTACCCTATCTCATTCAACCCATCTTTCAAGCCGTCTTGAGTCACAAATAAAAAAAAATAAAAAAAATACAAAAAAGAAATAAATAATAAAAAAGGAACTTTGCACAGCGCCTCTAAAGTTAGTCTAAAAAGAAAATGAAGCATTTAGCGCACCAAAAAAGATCCTCCCAGGAGTCATTTTCAGCGCCCATAGCTGGGCGCCGAAATCTTTAGCGCCCCTGCCTGGGCGCTGATTCTCTCTGCTCGCCAAATTTTATCCAGAAGTGCTCGTCATTTTATCCGCACATGCACGGAAAAATAACGAACACTTGGGGGGTACAGCACGTATTCAGATATACGTACCACCAAAAAATACATGTACTCAAAAAAAAATAATACAAAACAAATTTTTGGCTTACGGCAGGGCAGCAGATTATAATAATAAACTTCACTTATTCTACCGTTTCAAATAATATGTTTCCACCTGAGAACATACTTGTTTAAAATCGGCTTTCTATGAAACCATTTTCTAGGCTAAGAACTACGCAAGACCTGATTCCAAATTAAATCTATTTAAGGCGGATACGTAGGCAATCCATGATTCGGTCCAACCAATTTGCAAAAATATTAAAGCCTATAGAATAACAAGAATAAAAATAGAAGTCCCTTATTGAAATTTAATTACTTGCAACCCAAGTCGAAAGAAAAATTTAAGTCAAAGGAAGAATCCAAGTCACCACGATGCCAAATTAATGAGCACACATTGGAAAATAAATAAGGGCACGTACCCTTGCCAGAAGGAGCACTCACACTCCTAGGCACTTAGCAAAGACTCAAAAGATCACTCTGCCTCAATTGAATGGGGGCTAACGCAAGCGTCCATGACATCTAAAGTACTCGACTTGACCCTCCCTAAAGCGAACTAACTCACTTAAAGACTTTCTTTCACAACTAGACATAGTCGTTCGCTTAAAGACCTTCTTTTACCACTACACACAGTCATAATCGCCAACAAGTAATAAAGGCAGTAAGCTTGCAATAAAGAGGATTGTTCTACGGCGTCGCCCCATCGTTCCTTCGAACTCAGGGCACCCGTCCATGGTAATTCAAATGCTTGCTAATCCCCTTTGAAAAAATAAGAAATTGTCAATAGGACTTGGCACTTAACCAAGGCTCACCCTACTCAGACATATGACACGGGCATCTAAAATCGAAATCTAAAAGTATCTTTAAAGGGAAGACACAATAGCAACTGGGGGCTAAAAAAAATTGAAATGAAAGAGCTAGGGAAAGAACTAAGTATACCTTGACCTTTTGTGCAGACATACACCAAGTAAATCTAAGTCAATTTGAAAACGGTTTATATTCCCGCAATTATGGAAAAGATGGCCTTAAAAGCCTAAAGCATATGCCAAACGGGCACAAGTATATCTTGACGCCTGCACCCTGGCTTCCAGCAAATCCTTAGACAGCATTCCAAAAATCGTAACAGTATTTTGATTCACTCATGTGATCCTGTACGAACCCTTCTATAAGTCAACTTGCTTAGGACACCTTGGATTGTACACAATAGGACTCGGATTTTAAATAATTTTCAAAGACTTCTTCGAACATAATAAAGTGTCGTTGGTTTAAGCTAAGTACGCGTTTATCTCAATGTTGCAAGTAAGTCAAAGGCTTTCCAAATATGATTATGGGTAAAGAAAGGCACCTAGCTTTTGGCCAAGGCATACTACAACATGTGACTACCTTGACCATGGCAATGTCGCACAATACGACATTTACAAGAGAAGTAGCAAAATCACTACTCGAACGTACCTCGCACTAAACGAGTCTGGTTCAAACTATTCATGATCCGTGTCACCATGAATGCATAAAGACGTATGCAAAGCATTATAGCACCAAGCCAATCCCGTAGCTACAATTGGGGGCTTGAGAAAAACACTCTAAAAATGCTCGAAATGACGATTTTATCGCAAATTCTCGACGCTAATGCTATACATAGATCATAGGGGCACAATCCTAAGATTTGATCGTGTAAAACGAACCTTAGAATGGCTACAACCCCTCCCAAATTCTAAGCGCTACTTAGAATATATAAAGTCACCCCACTAACAAGGGTAACTGAAAATCGCGAGTCACCAAAACTCCGATCAAACTACTGCACATAACGCTCGCCCTACAAGCGCCCGTTACACAGTCTACCTCGTTCCAAAGCAAAAGCGAAAGAAAAATCAAGGATAAGAACTGTCAAAATATACCCAGAAATTATTTTCAACGCCCAGAGCTGGCCGCCGATATCTTTAACGCCCCAGACTGGGCGTTGAATCTTTCTGCTAGCCAAGTTTCGCCCAGATATAAAAATAAGAAAGAAACACCTATGAATCCTCACATCGAACGAAGTAATAAGCCGTGCAAACCCACGCAGAAGGTGCTAAAATTATTCGAGCACCTGAACGAGGCATGATGAAGTACTCCAATGCAAAAATAATAATGATATCCTAACGCTTGGAGGAATGTTCTAAGACACGCCGTTAGGCCACACGAGCCTACGTTGCACCATAAGTTCAAACATCCCACGATACAAGTCTAAAAAAGAGAGTAAGGCATATTGCACTAATGCAGGCACGACCAAAAGCATGTGTAAAAGAGGCAAAGACTACTTATGGCCCAAATTCAAAATGCAAGCCACACGACTTCTACATTAAGGATTAAAGGCAGCAAAATATTGCCTACCACGGAAGGGATAGCTCGCACCTACACGAGCGGAACCCCAAGGCATCTTTCTCAAAAGAACCTACCAAAAATCGTACGCCAAAAGGAAGCATCCCAACATGCATACTTGGGGGCTCCAAGCTACGAAACAACCATAGCAAAATAAAAAAAATCTCGAAGCAAATGTTTGAACAATCGAAAGGGCACGATGTTTGAGCCCACTTCATGAATGGGCCTGAACCCTATCAAGCTTCTAAGCAAACTATTCAAAATCAGCCGTTGCTCAAAAAAAAAAAAAAAAAAAATGAAACAATTCAAGCAATCTGATTAATGGACCGCACACGACGGCCATTCTATGAACGCTCGTTCGCACATACATATCATCATTCACGAACACGTTCAAAAAAAATATAAGAGCGATCAAAGTCTTACACCTCAAGGTATGTTCCTCGGGCCATATAGACTCGCCCAACTATTGCAATAACTGTACGCCTTAAGAGCAACAGTTCCTTAAAATAATCGCCCCGAAGCGACAAGCACCGTAGTCCACCAATCGGCTACAGCTTCTCAAAGAAAATCATCACGAAGAAAAAACAAAAGAAAAGAGAATACATAGAACTTCCAAGTGAAATAAACGAATGAACAATAGGCCAAATGTGTCATCAAAAGACCAGCCCCAACAACACTTTCAACGCCCCACCTGGGCGTGAATTATTTCAACGCCCAGGTCTGGGCGCCGAAAATGAATCCAGGCTCAAATGGCCCTAACTTCTATTGGGCCCTGCCATATTCATTCGGCTTGAAAATTGCCGATTTCTTCACTGAAAGTCGCACCTCACGACTTTGTTAAAAATAGCACACTACTATAGGAGGTCGCTTGCACATACGAGCGTGACCCCAAACATGATTACAAGATGCAAAAACAACCGACGAGCCCCAACGCTTGGGGGCTCGCAAAAAGTGGACTCCAACAAGGAGCGCGCAATCAAGGTCACATTCCCGGACTGCGCCACGCACCATATCATGTTTGGATATCTCAAAAAATATATTGTTAAACAAAAATATACACAGTGTGGACCCACTTATAGGACACATCTAATCAGGAAATATTACGACCCACCAACAGGTTGTAATCACTAAAAGCTCTTCTACATAGGCAAAATAAGAAATTCAAAATGGGCTCGCCCACCCTCAGCGGGCGGGGTCTGCGTCACTAGCCGCGCAGATCCTCAGTTTCGAAAAATAAGGTCTTCAAATTTAAAATAGGCTCGCCATCTTCAGCCGGCGGGGTCTACGGCGCAAACCACGTAGATCCTTATTTAAAAAAAAAAAACAAAATAAAATTTCAAAACAGATTCGTCCACTTCTATCGGACGGGGCGTCCACCCTCAGCGGACAGGTTCGCCATCTTCAGCCGGCGGGGTCTACGTCACAAACCGCGTAGGTCCTTATTCTCAAAAACATCAAAACAGATTCGTCCACTTCTATCGGACGGGGGGTCCACCCTCAGCGGACAGGCTCGCCCACCTTCAGCGGGCGGGGTCTGCGTCACTAACAGCGCAGGTCCTTAGTCGCTGCAGCGATAACTTTTATCGGTTTTCCCTTTTTCCGAAAATTAAAGGATTGGTTTTCCCTTTTTCCGAAAATCAAAGGATCGGTTTTCCCTTTTTCCGAAAATCAAAGGATCGGTTTTCCCTTTTTCCGAAAATCAAATGATCGGTTTTCCCTTTTTCCGAAAATTAAAGGATCGGTTTTCCCTTTTTCCGAAAATTAAAGGATCGGTTTTCCCTTTTTCCGAAAATTAAAGGATCGGTTTTCCCTTTTTCCGAAAATTAAAGGATTGGTTTTCCCTTTTTCCAAAAATTAAAGGATTGGTTTTTCGTTTTTCCAAAAAAGAACGATGTGCTGGATTTTCCTTCGTTTTACGTCCTATAAAAACAAGGGGGTTTTCTCGTTTAGCTAGCCGTGAAAATGAGAATCTTTAAAAACGTTTTACCTCGTGATTGGGCTTGGCCAGACCCAATTACACTTTACAGCTTTAATTTCGAAAACATCTGTAGTTACTCCCAATGACAAAGTGAGGAAGTTTCTACGCATCTTTAGATCCTTCCAATGACAAAGTGAGGAAGTTTCTATACTATCAGTTGACAAATCCCAATGACACGTGAGGGATATGTCGACACTTCAAGTGATGACCCTTAAGTCAAATGTTATCACTCGGGGGCTCGTGAGACCCTCGCAAAACAGGTCACATACACCATGGCTTGTGTGACGCACTCCGTCTAATACTTTGACCATCGTCTTACTCCAAGACTCAGTCAAAGTGGGGGCTAACTGTAGACACCTACTTTTGTCCCCGTTCCCGCAAGGGAAAGGTTCGATGATGAAAGCATAAAAACTCCACTTGACAACGCATCTCCTATAAAATAAACGAATCTCGATTCCCCATTTCATTTCACCCGAAACCTGCTATTTATGGAAACCTGCTAAAAATAGTAAACTGCCGTAAAAGGTAATTTCTAAAAGTGGCAAATCATAAAGGATAGAAACATGTCAGAATTAGGTGTTGCATTCCAACATAAATCCTAAATGAGATAGAAAACCGCGAGAATCCTATTCCTAATAGGATTCGGAAATAAGAGTTACGTATTAATTAAAATCCTAACGAACCTAGAGTTCGTAACGGGCCCATACGCATTCCGTCATAAAAATTGATACGCGCTAAAAGACTCGAATTAATCTCAAACTCTACGGATTTCAGGAATCCGAATCTGACGAAGAATTCGGCCCAGACATCACTTTCAAGTTTCAACGCCCAGAACTGGGCGCCGAAATCTTTGACGCCCAGTGCTGGGCGCCGAAATTACTTGGGACGTGTTTTTTCCTAATTCTTTGTGGATTAGAACTCTGCAATTCTATCTTTCCACGAACTCTTCCCTATAAATAGGCCCCTAGTTTCGACGTGAAACAACACACAACAACACATAATATATTCTGAGTATTGACTCTAAACCCCTTAGCTTAAGCCTCTCGTTGCAAAACTGTTCACGCGTTCTGTCGCAATCGATCCATAAATCGAACAGAACGTATCCTGTCCCATAATTGAGATTCGTTAAATAAAAAGGAGAAATAGCAAAGTCAAAGTGGTTAGTTTTCTGAGAACTGTGACGCACCTCTCAAGGGTGCGTCGTAATGTGTCCCTTTTCGATGATTTAACTGCTTTCCTCGCCCTTTTTATGAACTGTTAAACTAACCTAATCTGATTGTTCTATCACGCCTAACAAATATAATATTTTTGGGAAATCGGATTATCATGCTAGGTCCCTTAATGCTATTTAAATCAGATAATCACGATCGAATTAGTGTTATATGTTGCATATTGCTAAAATCAACTCAGATTAGTTTAATAGTTAACACATGTCCCTTCAATTATTTATGCTG
Source organism: Spinacia oleracea (assembly GCF_020520425.1). Lineage (NCBI taxonomy): Eukaryota > Viridiplantae > Streptophyta > Magnoliopsida > Caryophyllales > Amaranthaceae > Spinacia > Spinacia oleracea. The sequence continues at coordinate 75,758,349 of NC_079491.1, read as the reverse complement.
AGCTAGTAAGGATATCCTGCCTCTGGAGTTATCGACGAGCGAATTACTTCTCTCGGTAGTTACAGTCCCCCGAACCTTCAATCTCTACCTTGCGGGTGTATATTGAGAGATCCCCACACCAGGGATCACAAGGGAACCTACGGCCGTCGTGGTCAAACATAATTGCACTCCCTTTATGTCACGATAACCGGGTTTTGTCAGTTTTTCTCATTGTCGTTAAAAACTGAATGGCGACTCCTATATTACTAGTCAATTGGGTGTAAACTCACAGGAAATCCAATTACACTTGATTGAATAAAAAGAATCGTCACACCCACGAGGGACAAGGTCACGCATTAGCCTCGCGCTTTTTCGACCCCCTCACACTCCATATGAGTTATGGTTTGGAAAGCCTCCAAATGTGTCTTTTCTAAAGATTTCGGGTTGTGAAGTATACGTCAAACGATTAATTTCAGACAAACTTCAACCAAAATCTGACAAATGTATCCTTGTGGGCAATCCAAAGGAAACAAAGGGATATTACTTCTACAATACATCTGAGAACAAGGTGTTTGTTGCTCAAGATGGTATCTTTTTGGAAAGAGATCACATTTCCAAAGTGACGAGTGGGAGAAAAGTAGACCTCGAAGAAATTCGAGTCGAATAACAAACTCTAGAGAATGGTCAAGATGACATTCAGGTTGAAACTCAGAGATCTTTAGAAGTATCTATTGAGAATCAAGAACCATCTAGAAATGTAACCCTGTGTATATCGCAGAGATATAGGTCTCAACCGGAAAGGTACTTAGGTATTTTGACGAATGAGATCCATGAAGTTCTATTGCTGGAAAGCGGTGAAACTGCGACATACAAACAAGCTATAACGAGCCCTAGCTCCAAGCAATGGCATGAATCCATGCAATCTGAATTAGACTCCATGTCTGAAAACCAAGTATGGGATTTGGTCGATTTGCCAGATGGCTACCAAGCCATTGGAAGCAAATGGGTTTTCAAACTGAAAAAAGACAAGGATGGAAAACTTGAAGTTTTCAAAGCTAGATTGGTTGCAAAAGGTTACAGGCAAGTCCACGGTGTGGATTACGATGAAACCTTTTCACCAGTTGCAATGCTAAAGTCTATTCGGATAATGTTAGCAATCGGTGCATATTACGATTACAAAATATGGCAGATGGATGTCAAAACCGCTTTCTTAAACTGCGTTTTAACAGAAACTGTGTTTATGACACAGCCTGAGGGTTTTGAGGATCCAAAGAATGCAAAAAAGGTATGCAAGCTTAAGAAATCCATTTATGGATTTAAGCAAGCATCAAGGAGCTGGAATATACGTTTTGATGAAACAGTCAGTGACTTTGGCTTCGTCAAGAACGCAGAAGAATCTTGTGTATACAAGAAGGTCAGTGGGAACAAAATTGATTTTCTAGTATTATATGTCGACGAAATATTACTTATCGGAAATGACATTCCTATGTTGAACTCTGTCAAGACTTGTGTTGGGAAATGTTTTTCGATGAAGGATCTAGGAGAAGCACAGTACATACTGGGCATCAAGATTTACAGAGATAGATCTAAAAAGATGATTGGACTCAGTCAAAGCACTTATATTAATAAGGTGCTTGAAAGGTTCAATATGGCTGACTCCAAGCGAGGCTACCTACCCATGTCTCATGGAATGACTCTAAGCAAGACTCAGTGCCTAAAAACACTAGATGAGCGTAGACAAATGAGTGGGATTCCATACGCATCATTGATTGGTTCAATAATGTATGCTATGATGTGTACATGCCCGGATGTTGCGTACGCACTCAGTGCTACGAGCAGATACCAGTTAGACCCAGGAGAGGCACATTGGACTGCTGCCAAGAATATTCTTAAGTACCTGAAAAGGCACAAAGATGATTTCCTAGTCTATTGTGGAGATGATGAATTAATTGTTAAAGGCTATACGGACGCAAGTTTCCAAACCGACAAGGATGATTTCAGATCACAGTCTGTGTTTTTCTGATGCCTCAACGGAGGTGCAGTAAGCTGGAAAAGTGCTAAACAGAGCACCATTGCGGATTCTACAACTGAAGTGGAGTACAATGTTGCGCATGAAGCAGCAAAGGAATCTATTTGGCTAAGGAAGTTCATAGGTGAACTCGGTGTAGTTCCCTCCATTAAAGGACCAATAGCTCTATATTGTGACAATAACGGAGCTATTGCACAGGCAAAGGAGCCTAGACACCACCAGAGAGTCAAGCATGTAATTCGTAGATTTCACCTTCTACGAGAGTTCGTTAAAAGAAAAGAAGTCGAGATAAGCAAGATTGGAACTGACGACAACATCTCAGATCCATTAACTAAACATCTACAGCAAGCGAAGCACAACTCGCACACTTCAGCTATGAGAATCAAGCATGTTGGAGAATCGCTTTGATGTCCTTAATTAATGTTTTAAAGTTTAATACTTTGTAAAACGTTATTGGTTAACCATTCATATAAATGAATAGAATTCATTTTCCATTTAATTTGTGGTTTATTAAATGATGAGTCCCTTCAATTTGACGATATATTCAAGATAGACTGTAAGGACCAGTCCTGTGACTAAGAAATATCTATCAAGTGAACTTTAATTTCAGAAGTTGAAAAAGTTCCCTGGTCGGAGTTTTCTATAAAGGTGGGCGCATAGAAAACGCTAGACGGCTAGAATGCAAGATGACTAGTAGTTCTGTTTCTTGAACTATGTGGACATGGCAATGTCACAATCATTTGCATAGATACTTACTTTGAGAAGACTAGTATCGGACAGACCTATCAAACTTTACTCTAAGAGATGAAAATCTATCGTAAGTAATTTCATTAAAATTATTAGACACTAATCCTCAATACCTGAGTGATTTGAGATTACTTGTTTGAGAACTGGTTATTTTGACGTTGTCAACCAACGTACCGTAAAAGGAGGCCATAACGGCAATGCTCAGGTAATCACCTATCAAACGAAGTCTAACCTCAAGATCGCAAGATTGAGATTGTCCTCCCATAAATCGGGATAGGATGCTGAAAGTTGTACAAGGCCATTCGGAGAGCTAAAAACTGTAAAATGCATGGTCGTGCTCAGATGAATCATAGGCTATGATTATCTATTTATTTGATCAGTTGAACTCTGAAACCGAGAAATACCTCTGGACATAATAAGGATAACAACTCTTACCTTATGTTCATGAGCAAGCATCAAGCGACAAAGGAATTAGGCAATGCACACTTGTCCCTAAGGACAAGTGGGACACTGAAGGAAATAATGCCCTTGGTCCAAATATGCATTCAATGTTATGTCTAATAAATACGGTTCAATATTAATTAATTATGCAAGTTAATAATTCAGTGAGATCAAGTGAGTTGTATGCCTAGCTAGAGGCCGCTTCAGTTCAAGTGGAATTAATAATATTAATCCACAACTTACTCTTGACTGAACCCGTAGGGTCACACAAATAGTACGTGAACAGATCAAGTATTTATATCAATTAAACACTCCATTTATGAATATTCGGAATCGACAGATCTCAGTTCCAGTGGGAGCTGAAATCGTCAAAAGGTAAATTATGAATACTCCGGAAACGATGATATTGCCGGAAACGGAAATATGGATCGTAACTTGTAGACACCTACTTTTGTCCCCATTCCCGAAAGTGAAGGTTCGATGATGAGAACATAAATCTCCACTTGACAACGCATCTCCTATAAAATAACGAATCTCAATTCCCCTTTTCATTTCACCCGAAACCTGCTAAAAATAGTAACTATCGTAATGGGTAGTTGTTAAAAGTGGCAAGTCATAAAAGAAAGAAATCTATCAGAATTAGGTGTTGCACTCCAACATAAATCCTAAATGAGATAGAGATTATGAGAGAATCATATTCCTAATATGATTCGAAAATAAGAGTCACGTATTAATTAAAATCCTAACGAGCCTAGAGTTCGTAACGGGCCCAGACGCATTCCGTCACAAGGTTAATATGCACTAAAAGAATCGATTAAGTCTCAAACACTCCGGATTCTAGGAATCCGAATCTAACTGAGAAAACAGCCCAGATCCTATTTTCAACGCCTGGCTCTGGGCGCCGAAATCTTCGGCGCCCAGGCCTGGGCGCTGAAATTACCTGGGACGTATTCTTTCCTAATTCCTCGTGGATTAGAGCTCTACAATTCTATCTTTCCACAAACTCTTTTCTATAAATATAGCCCAAGTTCAACGTGAAAAAAGGGACAACACACAATTATTATTCTGAGTATTGACTCTAAACCCCTAAGCCTAAGCCTCACGCTGCAAAAACTGATCACGCGTTCTGTCGCAATCGATCCATAAATCGAACAGAACGTATCCTGTCCCATAACTTGAGATTCGTTAAATAAAAGGAGAAATAGCAAAGTCAAAGTGGTTAGTTTTCTGAGAACCGTGACGCACCTCTCAAGGGTGCGTCGTAATGTGTCCCTTTTCTATGATTTAATTGATTTCCTCGCCCTTTTATGAACTGTTAAACTAATTAAAACTAATTGTTCGATCACGCCTAATAAAGATAATATGTTGGGAAATTGGATTATCATGCTAGGTCCCTTAAAACAATCTAAATCAGATAACCGCGATCGATCTAGTATTATATGTTGCATATTATTAAAATCAACTTAGATTAGTTTAATAGTTAACGCATGTCCCTTCAATTATTTATGCTGAGCTAGTAAGGATATCCTGCCTCTGGAGTTATCGAAGAGCGAGTACTCCTCTCGGTAGTTACAGTCCCCCGAACCCTCAATCTCTACCTTGCGGGTGTATGTTGAAAGATCCCCACACCAGGGATCACAAGGGAACCTACGGCCGTCGTGGTCAAACATAATTGCACTCCCTTTATGTCACGATAACCGGGTTTTGTCAGTTTTTCTCATTGTCGTTAAAAACTGAATGGCGATTCCTATATTACTAGTCAATTAGGTGTAAACTCACAGGAAATCCAATTACACTTGATTTGACAAAAAGAAACGTCACACCCACGAGGGACAAGGTCACGCATTAGCCTCGTGCTTTTTTCGAACCCCTCACAGTGGCGACTCCACTGGGGATAGTGAAGGAAATACTCGTGCTTGTAGGTAATCAAAATAGCCGAAGGGTGAAACGATCCTACCCCGCGTTTATTTCCCCATCAAGTTGGGACGACCTGAAAATCAGCATATTAATGTGAACGGGCAAAACCGCATAACGAATCTTGGCTCCCTTGGATGTTTCATCTCGGGAGTTGGGACTAAGGATACCCATTGCCAACCGGGGGGTGCATACGCTTCGAATGTTGTCCACTCGGCACTTTCGCTAGTAGTACACCCGTCCCAAACGCAATCGCTCGCCTATTAAGTCCCTCTCATTGGTGCATGCCCCCTTGGCTTACCTCGTGATTGGCCTCTTGGGAGAAATTCGTCTGTTAAAGACACTACCTCGACCGGGGAATGTGTTGGATCTGCGATAGAAGCGGTACCAAGCCAGGCGCAAATAACTACCCATAGAAGCCTATCATAAACTACATGACATATTATTATTGCCTCATGATGGAATGTTAGTTATGTGTAGCGAAATATATGATTGTGTGTTACAAACTATCCTAGAAAAACCAACGACCTTAAAAATTGCCCAAACATTCATAAACCAATTTGCCAAAGAGTTATATCGAAATACGTGTTCCGCAAACCCGAACGATCGCCACAAAAATAAGCGACGCTCGGGATGGCCTGTAACGAATCCCACAAACGGTGCACAACGCGTAAAAGACGTTATTAGGCAAGCACGCAAAATCGAAGTCGCATAAACAAAAGTAGACGCAAAAAGAAAACGAGAACCAGCCAGGGACGCATTTTCAACGCCCCTGGCTGGGCGCCAGAATTTCTCACGCCCGACGCTGGGCGCTGAAGTTGCTGCTTGGCCTTCTGGTCAGGCGCAGCAGCCTCGGTGCCTGCGAAAAAGAAAACACGTAGCAAAAAAACCGTTCGTAAAAAAAATTGCTGCGAGGGCGTAAGAAAAGCACTCGATTCAAAAAGCAACTCATAAAAAAGAATAACTCTTTGCGTCGTTGTTAGGCCTCCTACGACGACAATGCTCGGCACCAAAACCGAACATGCTAATAATTATGAATGTCACACGGGCAAGTGTTTCGAAAATCTAAAGAATGACCAAAAGAAAGAACTAAAAGTGTACCAACAAAAGAAAGAGTGAAAAAGAAATAGAGATAGTCGAAGTCTAGACTAAGTAATACTTAAAACTTTGGGGCCTAAACTTTAGCTTATCTTATGCATAGGACTGGTCCTGCCACTTGGTGCCGATCAGGAAATCAACGGTTAAAGCGTCTCGAAGATACATCGCCAACACCAGGTTTAGTGACTCCAAGCTCCGTCCGTCATCCCTCATTTCGAGGATCTCCGCTTCCCCAACCTCGATTCGCACCCTCAAACATGTCCATCGAAGAATTGCGAGACCAGATGGCTCAAATGACCCAACTCATGGGCCAACTGAAAATGGAAAACGAAGCCTTAGCGGCTGCAAAAGCCAAAAATGACCTCGATAACGAGAAGAGGATTGAAAAAATGGTCCTACAGCAAACCATGGGGAGCAAGTACTTCTCCCTCGATCCTGAACCTTTTCCTGGCAAACTACCAGAAAAGTTTATTTCATCTGACTTACCAAAGTTTAAAGCCACAAACAATCCCCGTGATCATCTATTGAGCTTTGTGAATGCCATGAACTTGAAAGGCGTGGACAAGTACATGTATTTACCTTCCTTTCCTTTGTCCTTGGAACCTGTGCCGCTCAAATGGTACTATCACCAGGACCCTAAGCTCTTCCCCACTTGGGAAGACTTTGTCAATGTCTTCATCAAGCAATACTCGTCGAACATGGATTTTCAAGTCACCATGCGCGAGCTGGAAGTTCTCTTCCAAAAGAAAAATGAGGGTTTCACAACCTACTTTGCTAAATGGAGGGATCAGGCGGCCCAACTAATCAATAGGCCTCCCGAAACAGAATTGGTCCAAACATTCATTACACCACAAGGTGCACCACTCGCTGTGGTCCTTGTGGATCGAATCGAGAGAGAAGTGTGCGGTGTGTGGGATGATGAGGCTGAAGATATTTACCTATCTCAAGTGTCGGGCCAGGACCTCTTTACTGAAACTTGGCCCGGGTATGCTCTCAATGACACCACCCCTCAGGAGCCCGAGGTCGACAACCTCACCCGATCCGGAAGAATATACCAACCGGATATTCGCCCACCTCCTATGGACGATATCCCATTTAGGCAAACTCCTGAGAATGGACGGCACACCACCGTTGCGGAAGTCATTGAAAATCCTCTCTTGAAACAACTAAAAAGAACTAAAGAAGAAATTACCATCTGGGATCTCATGTGTACTTCAAAGGAACATCGTGAAAAGCTTATTCGCTCACTTGACCTCATCTCAGTACCTACAGATATCACACCTGACTCATTGGCTAGCCATGTCACGAGAGATGCCGGAGAAAAGGCCATAGTTTTCACTGACAAAGACTTGCCCAAAGAGGGGGGTGCTCACAATAAAGCCCTCTATCTAGTAGTTGGATGCAAAGGACAAAACATCCCCCTAACGCTCGTAGATAACGGTTCGGCGGTTAATGTTTGCCCATTGCGAACCGCCCATTGCTTGGGGCTAGGAAACGATGACTTCCAAACCTCCACGCAAGGGGTACGAGCTTATGATAACTCCCGAAGGCCTGTGTTGGGAAAAATCAACCTTACCATACAAACCGGGCCTGTGGCACGCACCACGAAATTTCAAATAATCGACATCAAGCCCACTTTCAACCTCCTCTTGGGGCGACCTTGGCTCCATGACTTAAGAGGTGTGGCTTCTACCTTGCACCAAATGGTTAAACTTAACCATAACGGGGTAATACTAGAAATCCGCGCCCCTCCTCTCGACGTCAGTTGTACTATGGTTGGAACGGCCGAAACTGCAGACGACCTTTACGGGTTTCAAATGGAAGAAGCAATCCAGTTCATTGAAGACTATGATCCAGCATTCCTAGACCCGCACGCATCCCGAGTCATCCCTAGAATGCTGTTAGCTCAAGGTTATTTCCCTGGAACCCCATTGGGCATAAGGAAGAAGGAATGCACATTCCATCCTTTACCCAACAAATCTACTCCCTTTGGCTTAGGCTATGAACCAACGGAGGAAGATATTGCTGACCGCCTGTCTGGGCTACGCCTTAACAAGGCCAAACAAACCACCCTCCTTCCCCCGTTTCAAAGAACCCTTAACGGAATGTTCGTTCGGGAAGGAGAAGGACACCCATGCTGTGATTTCCCTGAACCCTTCGTTCAGGATGGCTTGCTAAAACCAGGATTTGAAATCTTCCATGACTGCCACACCTTGGATGAGGCACCCCACCTCACCAAGACTAAAAAAGCTGAAATATTGGACGACCAGGCTCTATGGACATTGTTTAACGAATCGAGGCCTATGGAGGACGAGACTGTGATGACTACCCTAGCTTTACAAGATGAAGGTTTCGATACAACCCGGTTAATCGCTCCTGCATCAACACTAGAAGAGATCGAGAACGAATGGGTGAAGACATATCAGTGGGTCAATGCAAAAGGAATAGAATTCAAGATGAGTACCGGTGAAGGACCAAAGTTTTACGAGACTAAACCCAAGGCTTGAGCCACATAGAGCACCGTAGTAAAAAGCGCCTAGTAGTTCTTTAGATTGGTAAAAAAAAAAAATTAATAAAGACTTTAGATGGTCCTAAGACCCCTTAGAATATAGGTCAATTTTATTTCAGTGTGTTTTCCTTACTTTCCAAATTAATAAAGGCGTAATATTTCACCTAAATTTTTTATTCTAACACTAAGTAAGCACCAAATGTACTTGCAAAATACAAAAATAAAGAGGCGGCCCACTCTAGGTCCAACAAACGAGGCCCACTCGGTCTTGAAATAGTTCCATGGGAACCAATTCCCGAAACCCACAAAATAAACCGCACCATCCCCTTCATATCCCCAAAACATAAAGGTCAACCAGTGTCATCATAAAAGTCAATCCATGCAACCCAAAGAAATCGAAGGAAATCAAAATCCAAAACAAATGCAAATGTTGCTTAAAAAGGGAATTAATAAAATGTAACTCCACCATACCCTTCAAAAACGACACGCACCTCAACCCACCTCAAAAGCCTACACAAAGATCTTCATAACTCCTGTACCCTAACCCCATTTTCAAAATCGTTTCGAGTCACGAATAGAAAAAATTAATCCGGACAAAAATGCGTCTCACGCTAACAGTCAAAAAAGCCTCCGAAATAGCCTCAAAATCAATTTTTATACAAGTAAAAAGCAAAGCACTAAAACGAAGAAAAAGAAATAAATGCAAGAACACGTGAAGCAAAGCGTCAAAAACGACCGCCAGAAATTATTTTCAGCGCCCAGGGCTGGGCGCCGAAATCTTTGACGCCCCAGCCTGGGCGTTGAAACTCTCTGCCTGCCTAAATTTTTTAGAAGTGCTCGTCATTTTATCCGCACATAACGGAAAAATAACGAACACTTGGGGGGTACAGCCCGTATCCAAATAGGCTCACCAAAAAATATAGCCATACAAACAATAGCCGAATTTCATTTTTTGCGCGACTTACGGCAAAAAAAAAAAACGGCAGACGAAAATAATGAGAATACTTCACTCATTTGACCGGTTAAGTAATATGCTTCCACCTCAGGGCATATCTATTAAAATCCGGCATCTTAGAATTTATTCTAGCTAGAACTACGCGGGACCTGATTCTGACAAGATACGTAGGCAATCCTTGTTAGGTTATGATACATATGACAATTCATAAATCATGCGGAAAAACCATAAACCCAGGAATACATATTATTTACACATAATCATTTAGCATAGAATAGATGCATACTCTTTGTTGCGTGCCTTCCCTAGCTGCGCCCGAACCGAACAAGAACAAGTCTTTAGGACTCCAAGTGTCGTCCCTCCGTAGATAGTCCACAGCACGTCCGGATCCGCCTTAAGATTGACCAACTAGAATCGCCCTTAAGGTACTAGAAAATTTCGGCAATTTGAGCAAGATGTGTGTTTGAATTTTTCTCTCAAAAACTCACTTTGAATACTTTGAAACTTGTGTTATAAATTGTGAGCCCTAGCCTCATATTTATAGCGGTATGGAAAGGGAATCGAAATCCTACTCAGATACAAATTAATCAAACCTAGAATCCTACAAGAACTCTAATTTAATTAATTTATCAAATAGAATTAGGAATTTAATCATCAACCGAACTCTGCATGTTTTAGGAAACGTGCACGAACACAAACACTTGCACACACACGCACGACAGCCACGATGGGCCTCATGCGTGCGCGCGAGCAGCAGCCCACTCAGCGCCCGCGCGCGCTGCGCGCTGCGCGCGCTGTGAGCGCTGTGCGCTGCGCGTGCTGTGCGCACTGTGCGCGCTGCGCGCTGTGCGCAGCCTGCTGGGCCTGGCCTTGCTGTTTGTGCGGCGCGCTTGGCTTGCTGGGCGATGGCCTGGCTTCGTGCTGGGCCTCGTCCGGCAGGCCTCGTTCGATGCTTATTCGTACGATGCGCTTCCGATTAAATTTTCCGATTTCGGAATTCATTTCCGATACGAACAATATTTAATATTTCCGATTCCGGAATTAATTTCCGTTTCGAACAAATATTTAATATTTCCGTTTCCGGAATTATTTTCCGATTCCGGTAATATTTCCGATTCTGACAATATTTCCGTTTCCGGCAATATTTCCGATTCTGGCAATATTTCCATTTCCGATAATATTTTCCGATACGTACCATGTTTCCGTTTCCGGCAACATCTATGACTTGGATAATATTTATATTTCCGATACGATCCATATTTCCGTTTCCGGCAATATCATCGTTTCCGGAGTATTCATTTCTTGCCTGTGACGATCTTAGCTCCCACTGAAACCAAGATCCGTCGGTTCCGAATATTCATAGATAGAGTATCTAATGCCATTAGATACTTGATCCGTTTACGTACTATTTGTGTGACCCTACGGGTTCAGTCAAGAGTAAGCTGTGGATTAATATCATTAATTCCACTTGAACTGAAGCGGCCTCTAGCTAGGCATTCAGCTCACTTGATCTCACTGAATTATTAACTTGTCAATTAATACTGAACCGCATTTATTAGACTTAACATAGAATGCATACTTGGACCAAGGGCATTATTTCCTTCAGTCTCCCACTTGTCCTTAGGGACAAGTGTGCATTTCCTAATTCCTTTGTCGCTCGATGCTTGCTCTTGAACATAAGGTAAGAGTTGTCATCCTTATTATGTCCAGAGGTGTTCCTCGGTTTCAGAGTTCAACTGATCAAATAAACAGATAATCATAGCCTATGATTCATCCGAGCACGGCCATGCATTTCACAGTTTCTAGCTCTCCGAGTGGCCTTATACAACTTTTAAGCATCTCATCCCGATTTATGGGAGGACAATCCCAATCTTGCGATCTTGAGATTAGACTTCGTTTGATAGGTGATTACCTGAGCGTTGCCTTCATAGCCTCCTTTTACGGTGCGACGGTTGGTCAACGTCAAAGCAACCAGTTCTCAAACAAGTAATCTCAAATCACTCAGGTATTGAGGATTTAGTGTCTAATAATTTAATGAAATTTACTTATGACAGACTTTCATCTCTTACAGTAAAGTTTCATAGGTCTTGTCCGATACTAGTCTTCCCAAAGTAAGTATCTATGCAAATGATTATGACATTGCCATGTCCACATAGTTCAAGAAACAGAACTACTAGTCATCTTGCATTCCAATCGTCTAACGTTTTCTATGCGTCCAATTTTATAGAAAACTCCGATTAGGGACCATTTTCAACCTTTGACATTCAAGTTCACTTGATAGACATTTCTTAGTCACAGGACTGGTCCTGACAGTCTATCTTAAATATATCGTCAAGTTGAAGGGACTCATCATTTAATAAACCACAAATTAAATGGAAAAATGAATTCCTTTCATTTATTGTGAATGATTAACCAATAATGTTTTACAAATATTTAAACTCTAAAACTTTAAAACATTAAACAGAGACATCAAAGCCATTCTCCAATATGCTTGATTCCCATAGCTGCAGTGTGCGAGTTGTGCTTCGCTTGCGGCAGAGGTTTAGTTAATGGATCTGATATGTTGTCATCAGTTCCAATTTTGCTTATCTCGACTTCTTTTCTTTCAACGAACTCTCGTAGAAGGTGAAATCTACGAAGTACATGCTTGACTCTCTGGTGGTGTCTAGGCTCTTTTGCCTGTGCAATAGCTCCGTTATTATCACAATACAGGGCTATTGGTCCTTTAATGGAGGGGACTACACCAAGTTCTCCTATGAACTTCCTTAGCCATATAGCTTCCTTTGCTGCTTCATGTGCAGCAATGTACTCCGCTTCAGTTGTAGAATCCGCAATGGTGCTTTGCTTAGCACTTTTCCAGCTTACTGCTCCTCCGTTGAGGCAGAAGACAAACCCAGACTGTGATCTGAAATCATCTTTGTCGGTTTGGAAACTTGCGTCCGTATAGCCTTTAACAATTAATTCATCATCTCCACCATAGACCAGGAAGTCATCTTTGTGCCTTTTCAGGTACTTCAGAATATTCTTGGCAGCAGTCCAATGCGCCTCTCCTGGGTCTGACTGGTATCTGCTCGTAGCACTGAGTGCGTACGCAACATCCGGGCGTGTACATATCATAGCATACATTATTGAACCAATCAATGATGCATATGGAATCCCATTCATTCGTCTACGCTCATCAAGTGTTTTTGGGCACTGAGTCTTGCTTAGAGTCATTCCATGAGACATGGGTAGGTAGCCTCGCTTGGAGTCCGCCATCTTGAACCTATCAAGCACCTTATTGATATAAGTGCTTTGACTAAGTCCAATCATCTTTTTAGATCTATCTCTGTAAATCTTGATGCCCAATATGTACTGTGCTTCTCCTAGATCCTTCATCGAAAAACATTTCCCAAGCCAAATCTTGACAGAGTTCAACATAGGAATGTCATTTCCGATAAGCAATATGTCGTCGACATATAATACTAGGAAAGCAATTTTGCTCCCACTGACCTTCTTGTATACACAAGATTCGTCCGCGTTCTTGATGAAACCAAAGTCACTGACTGCTTCATCAAAACGTATATTCCAGCTCCTGGATGCCTGCTTCAATCCGTAGATTGACTTCTTTAGCTTGCATACCTTTTTAGCATTCTTTGGATCCTCAAAACCTTCAGGCTGTGTCATAAACACAGTTTCTGTTAAAACGCCGTTTAAGAAAGCAGTTTTGACATCCATCTGCCATATTTCGTAATCGTAATATGCAGCGATTGCTAACATTATTCGAATAGACTTTAGCATTGCAACTGGTGAAAAGGTTTCATCGTAATCCACACCGTGGACTTGCCTGTAACCTTTTGCAACCAATCTAGCTTTGAAAACTTCAAGTTTCCCATCCTTGTCCTTTTTCAGTTTGAAAACCCATTTGCTTCCAATGGCTTGGTAGCCATCTGGCAAATCGACCAAATCCCATACTTGGTTTTCAGACATGGAGTCTAATTCAGATTGCATGGCTTCTTGCCACTGCTTGGAGCTAGGGCTCGTCATAGCTTGCTTGTAAGTCGCAGGTTCATCACTTTCAAGTAATAGAACGTCATAGCTCTCGTTCGTCAAAATACCCAAGTACCTTTCCGGTTGAGATCTATATCTTTGCGATCTACGCGGGGTAACATTTCTAGATTGACCATGATTCTCACCAGATTCTTCTAAAGATCTCTGAGTTTCATCTTGAATGTCATCTTGAGCATTCTCTAGAGTTTGTTGTTCGACTCGAATTTCTTCGAGGTCTACTTTTCTCCCACTTGTCATTTTGGAAATGTGATCCTTCTCCAAAAAGACACCATCTCGAGCAACAAACACTTTGTTCTCAGATGTATTGTAGAAGTAATACCCCTTTGTTTCCTTTGGATAGCCCACAAGGATACATTTGTCAGATTTTGGATGAAGTTTGTCTGAAATTAATCGTTTGACGTATACTTCACATCCCCAAATCTTAAGAAAAGACACATTTGGAGGCTTTCCAAACCATAATTCGTATGGAGTCTTTTCGACAGCTTTAGACGGAGCTCTATTTATAGTGAGTGCAGCTGTATTTAGTGCATGTCCCCAAAATTCTAATGGAAGTTCGGCCTGACCCATCATTGACCTGACCATGTCTAGCAAGGTTCTGTTCCTCCGTTCCGACACACCGTTCCATTGTGGTGTTCCAGGAGGAGTCAATTCTGATAGAATTCCCCATTCTTTCAGATGGTCATCAAATTCATAGCTCAGATATTCACCGCCTCTATCAGACCGCAGTGCCTTAATCTTCTTGCCTAATTGATTCTCTACTTCACTCTGAAATTCCTTGAATTTGTCAAAGGATTCAGACTTATGCTTCATTAGGTAGACATAACCATACCTACTGAAGTCATCAGTGAAAATGATAAAGTAGCTGAAACCACCTCTAGCATTTGTACTCATTGGTCCACATACATCTGTATGGATTAAACCCAATAGTTCATTTGCTCTTTCTCCAACTTTAGAGAAAGGTTGCTTTGTCATTTTGCCAAGTAAACATGATTCGCATTTACCATAATCCTCTAAGTTAAATGGTTCTAGAATTCCTTCCCTTTGAAGTCTTTCTAAGCGTTTCAAGTTTATATGGCCTAATCGACAATGCCACAGATAGGTGAGATCTGAATCATCCTTTTTGGCCTTTTTGGTATTTATGTTATATACTTGTTTGTCGTGATCTAATAAATAAAGTCCATTGACTAATCTAGCAGATCCATAAAACATCTCTTTAAAATAAAACGAACAACTATTGTCTTTTATTATAAAGGAAAATCCCTTAGCATCTAAGCAAGAAACTGAAATGATGTTTTTAGTAAGACTTGGAACATGGAAACATTTTTCCAGTTCCAAAACTAGCCCGGAGGGCAACGACAAATAGTAAGTTCCTACAGCTAATGCAGCAATCCGTGCTCCATTTCCCACTCGTAGGTCGACTTCACCCTTGCTTAACTTTCTACTTCTTCTTAGTCCCTGTGGATTGGAACATAAGTGTGAGCCACAACCTGTATCTAATACCCAAGAAGTTGAATTAGCAAGTATACAGTCTATAACGAAAATACCTGAAGATGGAACGACTGTTCCGTTCTTCTGATCTTCCTTTAGCTTTGGACATTCTCTTTTGTAATGGCCTATTCCATCACAATAAAGACAGCTTGATGTGGACTTGTCCTGCTTTGATTTAGCATTGCCCTTGGACTTTCCACCTTTCTTGAATGGTCTCTTTCTAGCCTTGAGTAAATCTTTGGCTTCACAGTCCAGTACTATTTCAGCCTTTCTGACAAGGTGAATAAATTCTGCAACTGTTTCTTCTCTTGGTTCACTTAGGTATAGTTGCTTGAAGCGACCAAACCCACTGTGTAGTGAATTGAGCAAGACAGAGACTGCCATCCTTTCGCTTATTGGTGTTCCTAGTAGACTTAGGCGATCAAAATATGAACACATAAGATCCACATGGAACCTCAGTGGGACGCCTACCCTTTGTTTAGTGCGAAGGAGCTGAACATGTGTTTCTTGGACCTCCATCCTATAACACCTGTTGGGAGAACTAACCTTTAGACCAGACATTGATTCAATCAACTCATGGACGTTCAGGTCCCTGTCCTCCGTACTTCCACGACAGATATCCCTCAGATTCTTGATGAGCGTAAAAGGTTCATAGGCTACAAACCTTCTAGCCCAATCATCAGGGATATTGTTCAGCATGAGACTCATAACCTTTTTGAGATCCGCATCCCAGGCGTAAAATCTCTCAGGGGTCATGTCTCTGGCATAGTAGCTTGGCATGGGATGTGACAGTACATACTCAAGTCCATTGAGTTTGACTATTTCAACTAGCTTAGCTTCCCATTCAAGAAAATTTGTCAGGTTCAGCTTGACCATAAGCTCAGAACCCATGATGATGTTTTGATTGTTGTTTGCCATATTAAAAACTACAATTGAAAAGAATAAACAAATAAATAACCATTCACAGTTTCTCTTAATAAACTTAAATTCTAGCATGCATGCATAATTCAATGTTTATTAAGCATTTTATTCAAGTTATGTGTTCCGGCAGGTGTGAATAAAATGATTCCAAGATCCTAAAATCATTGAAGAACTAAGCACAGTTTGTCGACTTAATCCTAGAACATCTTAGGTAAGCAAAAGCCTTTTGCTAATAGTCTAGAAACTATTCTTGGTTGATAGGTACGTCTAAGAAATTATTAGGTAAACCTATCGAATTTGCCACGACATAAAAGGACTCCTTACTTATATCGTTGAGTTTCACCAAAACTAACATGTACTCACAATTATTTGTGTACCTTGCCCCTTTAGGACCAATAAGTAACACCTCGCTGAGCGAAAACTATTACTAGATTGATGTAAAGGATATCCAAGCAAGTGTATATTTTGGCATGGCACCTTTTAACTCAATTTTTAAGTTTGGAACTTAAGGCTCTTACTATGTTGGTTAGATTTTAAGTGAACTAAAATCCTTAATCATGCAACATAATCAAGCTTTTGATCTCATGCATTTTAAGACATATTTAAAACAATAAATAACTTAAAACATGCATAAGATATTTGTGATCTAGTATGGCCCGACTTCATCTTGAAGCTTTGACTTCAAAGTCCGTCTTGAAAATCTCCGTGGGAGGCACCATTTTCTTCAAATAGGATAAGCTATAACTAATTACAACTATTTGATGGTTCGCAGACCATATTTGAATTGAAAAATAACTTTGGTACTTTAGACCAATTACATTCAAATTAATGGTACGCAGACCATATTTTCTATCCTATTAGGGCCATACTAGTCACTTCATAACCTGCAAAACAGTACATATACAATATATACCATTCACCCATTCATTATCATGAATGGCCCACATAGCTGGTTAGTAAAACACATTATGCATCACGTAAACATTTGCAGCAATTAATCAAGGGCACCAATAATCTACCAATTATTCAGTCCTTATTAATTCTAATCAAGTTGTTTTAGCCTTAAGGATTTGTAGACCTAATCAAGAGTTTATGACTAAAAAGCGCTCCCACTTAAACCAATAAATTCATATGCTTTACCAATTTTAAACATAAAAATGTATTTCTAGTCCAACCGGAAACATACAAATTTAATTAAAATTTAAAGCTCATATCAATTTATAATTGAATCCAAAAATTTAATTTAATTTCAGTCGTATTTAAATTAATTCATGATTTTAATTTTAGTAAAATAATTAGAATAAATAACATTTATTATAATTATAATATTCAAAATTAAAATCCAAGAAAATAATTCAAATTATTAATTTTAAAATTAATTAAAATTACGTGAACTGAAATTTTCAAATTAAACATTCAAAACGATCTAATCGTAACGCAAACACCCTACGCGTTGCACGCCCATGGGCCGTACGCACACAGCCATTGCTGGCCATGTGCGCGCAGCCCATGCGCTCGTCGCATAGCTGCTGCTTCCCTATCGCAAGCCTCCGCACGCATTGGTGCTCGCTGCGCGCGCCAGCGCTCATCGCACGCGAGCTATCGCTCGCAGTGCGCGCGCGCGACATCGCTCGCTGGGCGCGCGACATCGCTCGCTGGGCGCGCGACATCGCTCGCTGGGCGCGCGACATCGCTCGCTGGGCGCGCGAGCCATCGCTCGCTGGGCGCGCGACATCGCTCGCTGGGCGCGCGACATCGCTCGCTGTGCGCGCGAGCCATCGCTCGCTGGGGCGCGACATCGCTCGCTGGGCGGGCGACATCGCTCGCTGTGCGCGCGAGTAATGCTGGGCGCAGCGCTCGTGGCACGCGAGCTTGCGCTCGCTGCGCGCGAGGCTGCGCGCTCTTGTGCGAGGCAGCGCGCGTTGTGGCGCAGCTCGCTTGCTGCCCACACGCGACTGCCTTGGCTCGCTCTTCGCCCATGCCCATTCGTTCATTGCTCATGGCACACGACACAAGGCAGGGCTGCTGCCTTGTGCTCGTGCACTACGCCCTTGCTCATTGCATTCGTGCCGCACGGGCGACGAGCTCCCTTGCTCGTCGTCGCATGCCCGCATTATACAACACCCCTTAAGGGTAACACGAGGCGTCCATTGCTTCGTGCGTGCAAGTTTTATGAACGAATCGCATAAAATTTAAAATTTATATTTAAAATTAATGACAAATTAATAAAAAATATTAATTTCATAATTTTAGGGCGAAAAATCGAAAATTTATTATCCAATTGATTTCCGATTGATATGGATTCAGGTCTAGGTCATAAAAATTTAAAATTTATCGTAAATTTACAGTTTTTATGGTGGTTTTTAATCATAGGTTTCTAATTAAATTACAATTAATTATGAAAATCAAATTAATTCTAAATTATTCTAATTTTCAACAAATTAATCATAATTAATAATTAGATTGCATAATTAACAAGACTAGGCATTCAAACTTGTTAAACATATGCAGTAGGTCAATCAAAAATTCAAGATTTATCAACAAGAATCGCAAATATTTAATTTAACATCTTAAATTTACGAAATTTTGCATTCGAAAAACTAAAACCTTCGAAAAGTCATAGTTAGGCTTCGAATTTGAGAATTCTGGGTTCGGCATATCAGTGGTACCGTATCAGAAAAGGGGATAGTCTGCCTGAAACCGTATTGACGCATGACTCGGTAAGGGAAAATATAAGTGGGCCGAGATAGCCCCAACAAGGAAACATAAACCGATACATCAGAACCCCCCGTCATAGTAGTCAAACCCCACCACGGTACCACCCACTTAATAGAACAGATACCATGAGTAAAAAAGGAGGCCCACTCGGCCTCGTCCTGGCCTCGGTGCAAATATTTTCGGTTACCCAAGGCTATAGAGCGATAATGTTTAGGATCGGCAGGAGTTTCCAAGAACCTAAGCCGTTCCACGAGCCAAATCTGCAAAAAACGAGTACGATCAAAAAAAATAATAATAAGAAAACGGTTCAATAGTGCCAGGAGTGGCAGGGGTAGCATTAGTAGGATAACCAAGGATCGCAGCAAATTCATCTGGTAAAGGACATATTTCGTTGCCCCGAAAGACAAAAACATGATGATCGGAATCCCAAAAGCTTAGGGCTGCGTGCAGAAAATTATAGTCAATGTTAATTTGTTGTAAGCCTAAAAGTTCCTCTAAGTGGTATTCTTTCAACAAATCCTTTTCTCTAGGAGTAAGGGCCCGTAGCCTACGCCTAACAGCCTGTTGGAGTGAGAAAGTGGGAATCGACATGACGAAAGCAAGGAGTAACTAAAACGCAGCAAAGAAAAAGGAAATTGAGAGTGATGGAAAATAGGGACGTATCTAACCCCTATATATAGCTGAACGCATCAAGTGACACCCTGATCCCATTCGGAAACGCGTTAAGAAATCCGTGTTAGGTTATGATACATATGACCATTCATAAATCATGCGGAAAAACCATAAAGCCAGGAAAGCATATTATTTACACATAATCATTTAGCATAGAATATATGCATACATGTTGTAGCGTGCCTTCCCTAGCTGCGCCCGAACCGAACAAGAACAAGTCTTTAGGACTCCAAATGTCGCCCCTCCGTAGATATTCCACAGTATGTCCGGATCCGCCTCAAGTTAGACCAACTAGAATCGCCCTTAAGGTTACTAGGAATTTCGACTAGTGTTTGCAAGTGTATGGTTAATTTTATTTCAAAAACTTACCCTTTGAATACTTCAATCGTTCCTTTAAATAATGACCCTAGGCCCTTATTTATAGAGGTATGGAAAAGGAACTGGAATCTTATTAGGATACTAATTAGTTAAACTAGAATCCTAGTAGGACTCTACCTAATTAATTTTATCCTTTTAGGATTAGGAATTTAATCATCAAACAAATCCTACACAATTTAGGTTTCGTATGTGAACACAAACTCTACACGAGCATGACCCACGAGCGTGCAGGCCATGCCCGCGCACAACCCACACGGCCGCTCGGCCCACGCAAGCCGCAAGCCCACTCGAGCAGCAGCACAGCTCGCAGCCCATTGCTGCGCGCGCTGTGCGTGCTGCCACGGCCTGCTAGGCCTGGCCTTGCGCTGGGCCTGGCGTGGCCTTGGCTGTTTGTGTGGCGCGCTTGGCTTGCTGGGCGATGGCCTGGCTTCGTGCTGGGCCTTCGTCCGGCAGGCCTCGTCCGATGCTTATTCGTACGATACGCTTCCCATTAAATTCCCGGTTCCGGAATTCATTTCCGATACGAACAATATTTAATATTTCCGATTCCGGAATTAATTTCCGTTTCGAACAAATATTTAATATTTCCGTTTCCGGAACTATTTTCCGATTCCGATAATATTTCCGATTCTGACAATATTTCCGTTTCCGGCAATATTTCCGATTCCGGCAATATTTCCATTTCCGATAATATTTTCCAATACGTACCATGTTTCCGTTTCCGGCAACATCTACGACTTGGATAATATTTATATTTCCGATACGATCCATATTTCCGTTTCCGGCAATATCATCGTTTCCAGAGTATTCATTTCTTGCTTGTGACGATCTCAGCTCCCACTGAAACCAAGATCCGTCGATTCCGAATATCCATTGATGGAGTATTTAATGCCATTAAATACTTGATCCGTTTACGTACTATTTGTGTGACCCTACGGGTTCAGTCAAGAGTAAGTTGTGGATTAATATCATTAATTCCACTTGAACTGAAGCGGCCTCTAGCTAGGCATTCAGCTCACTTGATCTCACTGAATTATTAACTTGTTAATTAATACTGAACCGCACTTATTAGACTTAACATAGAATGCATACTTGGACCAAGGGCATTATTTCCTTCAATCCGAAAGTCAAAATTCGCCAGGAAAGGACTTTCAGCGCCCGAAGCTGGGCGCCGAAATAATTAACGCCCAGCCTTGGGCGCCGAAAATGCAGCCCAAGGCCCAGATTTCACAAAACGCGGAACAGGAAAAGACTTAAAACCGTGTTGCTAGACACGAGGCCCTATTGCCATTAAGATCAAGCCCATAAGCACCTTTAAGCTCCCAAATAGCAATGGTAAAACTTGGTCGAAACTTAGACTTGTCTCAAGGAACATATATGTACACTTTTCAAAACAAATATGAAATATCAAGGCCATTTTTCGAAACACCAAAAAATGTTGTTACGTCGTTGGTTTCTCAAATAAAAATGTTTGTCTGTCAAAAGATTAATCTTGGCCAGGCTAAACCGGATGATATTAAACCTTGTTGCCCCAAGACTGAAGTCGCACCCCATGACTTCGCTAAAATAGCACACCACTATGAAAGGTCGCTCCCACATACGAGCACGACCCCAAACATGATAAAAAGACGTTATGAAGTATGCGAAAAATGACCAACAAAAGCCCAAGTGCTTGAGGGCTCGCGAAAAGTATACTCCAACAAAGAGTGTGCAATCGAAATCACATTCCCGGACTACGCTATACGCCGTCCCATATTTGGATGATCTCAAAGAACAGGTTCGACCTCAGAAAAGGGTCGTCATTGACACTTGTACATGGTCCTCTGATCAAAGACCAAGTGGTGGCAAAAATCGAGCCATAAAGACTAGCTCAAAACCACGAAAGCAGACGGTCGCAAGACAAAGGTCCGTCTAAACCCGTTGTCAATCCCCGTTCAGGTTACAACTAAATTCGAGCATCCCTCGAAAGAATTTTCTCTTGCAAGAATGAACAAAAGAAATTCTCAAAAAAAAAAATCACGATGAAAAAATAGGAAACTTGCCCATCTCAGTTGGCAAGATCACGTCACGAACCACGCGAGTTCCAAAACGAAAAACGAATTCAGGGGCGTCCACCCTCAGCGGACAAGGTTCGCCCACCCTCAGCGGGCGGGGTCTGCGTCACTAGCCGCGCAGATCCTCAGTTTTCCAAAAAGAAAATTTTCAAAATTCAAAATGAAACAGGCTCGCCATCTTCAGCCGGCGGGGTCTACGGCGCAAACCACGTAGGTCCTCATTTTCAAAAAATAAACACAAAACAACTTTCAAAATAGATTCGTCCACTTCTATCGGACGGGGTGTCCACCCTTAGCGGACAGGTTCGCCATCTTCAGCCGGCGGGGCCTACATAGGTCCTTATTTTCAAATTTCAAAAACAGATTCGTCCACTTCCATCGGACGGGGAGTCCACCCTTAGCGGACAGGTTCGCCATCTTTAGCCGGCGGGGTCTACGTCACAAGACCGCGTAGGTCCTTATTTTCAAATTTCATAAACAGATTCGTCCACTTCCATCGGACGGGGTGTCCACCCTTAGCGAACAGGTTCGCCATCTTTAGCCGGCGGGGTCTGCGTCACTAACCGCGCAGGTCCTTAATCACTGCAGCGATAACTTTTTCTGGTTTTCCGTTTTTTCCAAAAAAGAACGATGTGAGTAGCTTCCCTTTTTTCCAAAGATTGGTTTTCCGTTTTTCCAAAAAAGAACGATGTGAGTAGCTTCCCCTTTTTCCAAAGATTGGTTTTCCGTTTTTCCAAAAAAGAACGATGTGAGTAGCTTCCCTTTTTCCAAAGATTGGTTTTCCGTTTTTTTCCAAAAAAGAACGATGTGAGTAGCTTTCCCTTTTTTTTCCAAAATTTAAAAGAATGGTTTTCCGTTTTTTCCAAAAAGAACGATGTGCTGGATTTTCCTTCGTTTTACGTCCCATAAAAACAAGGGGGTTTTCTCGTTTAGCTAACCCTGAAAATGAGAATCTTAAAAAACATTTTTACCTTGTGATTGGGCTTCGCCAGGCCCAATTACACTTTATAGATTTAATTTCGAAAACATCTGTAGCTACTTCCAATGACAAAGTGAGGGAGTTACTACGCCTCTTTAGATACTTCCAATGACAAAGTGAGGGAGTATTCTATACTATCCGTTGACAAATCCCAATGACACGTGAGGGATATGTCGTCATTTCAAGTGATGACCCTTAAGTCAAATGTTATCACTCGGGGGCTCGTGAGACCCTCGCAAAAACAGGTCACCATGGCTTGTGCGACGCACTCCGTCTAATACTTTGACCATCGTCTTACTCCAAGACTCAGTCAAAGTGGGGGCTAACTGTAGACACCTACTTTTGTCCCCATTCCCGAAAGGGAAGGTTCGATGATGAGAACATAAATCTCCACTTGACAACGCATCTCCTATAAAATAACGAATCTCAATTCCCCTTTTCATTTCACCCGAAACCTGCTATTTATGGAAACCTGCTAAAAATAGTAACTGTCGTAATGGGTAGTTGTTAAAAGTGGCAAGTCATAAAAGATAGAAATCTGTCAGAATTAGGTGTTGCACTCCAACATAAATCCTAAATGAGATAGAGATTATGACAGAATCCTATTCCTAATATGATTCGAAAATAAGAGTCACGTATTAATTAAAATCCTAACGAGCTTAGAGTTCGTAACGGGCCCAAACGCATTCCGTCACAAGGTTAATACGCACTAAAAGACTCGATTAAGTCTCAAACACTCCGGATTCTAGGAATCCGAATCTGACTGAGAAAACAACCCAGATCCTATTTTCAACGCCTGGCTCTGGGCGCCGAAATCTTCGGCGCCCAGGCCTGGGCGCTGAAATTACCTGGGACGTATTCTTTCCTAATTCCTTGTGGATTAGAGCTCTACAATTCTATCTTTCCACGAACTCTTTTCTATAAATATAGCCCAAATTCGACGTGAAAAAAGGGACAACACACAATTATTATTCTGAGTATTGACTCTAAACCCCTAAGCCTAAGCCTCACGCTGCAAAAACTGATCACGCGTTCTGTCGCAATCGATCCATAAATCGAACAGAACGTATCCTGTCCTATAACTTGAGCTTCGTTAAATAAAAGGAGAAATAGCAAAGTCAAAATGGTTAGTTTTCTGAGAACCGTGACGCACCTCTCAAGGGTGCGTCATAATGTGTCCCTTTTCTATGATTTAAATGCTTTCCTCGCCCTTTTATGAACTTTTAAACTAATTAAAACTGATTGTATGATCACGCCTAATAAAGATAATATGTTGGGAAATTGGATTATCATTCTAGGTCCCTTAAAACAATCTAAATCAGATAACCGCGATCGATCTAGTATTATATGTTGCATATTATTAAAATCAACTCAGATTAGTTTAATAGTTAACGCATGTCCCTTGAATTATTTATGCTGAGCTAGTAAGGATATCCTGCCTCTGGAGTTATCGAAGAGCGAGTACTCCTCTCGGTAGTTACAGTCCCCTGAACCCTCAATCTCTACCTTGCGGGTGTATGTTGAGAGATCCCCACACCAGGGATCACAAGGGAACCTACGGCCGTCGTGGTCAAACATAATTGCACTCCCTTTATGTCACGATAACCGGGTTTTGTCAGTCTTTCTCATTGTCGTTAAAAACTGAATGGCGACTCCTATATTACTAGTCAATTGGGTGTAAACTCACAGGAAATCCAATTACACTTGATTTGACAAAAAGAAACGTCACACCCACGAGGGACAAGGTCACGCATTAGCCTCGTGCTTTTTTCGACCCCCTCACATAACTGAAATATAAATATTATCCAAGTCGTAGATGTTGCCGGAAACGGAAACATGGTACTGTAGACACCTACTTTTGTCCCCATTCCCGAAAGGGAAGGTTCGATGATGAAAACGTAAATCTCCACTTGACAACGCATCTCCTATAAAATAACGAATCTCAATTCCCCTTTTCATTTCACCCGAAACCTGCTATTTATAGAAACCCGCTATTTATGGAAACCTGCTAAAAATAGTAACTGCCGTAATGGGTAGCTATTAAAAGTGGCAAGTCATAAAAGATAGAAACCTGTCAGAATTAGGTGTTGCACTCCAACATAAATCCTAAATGAGATAGAAATTGCGAGAGAATCCTATTCCTAATACGATTCGAAAAAAGAGTTACGTATTGATTGAAATCCTAACGAGCCTAGAGTTCGTAACGGGCCCAGACGCATTCCGTCATAAAATTAATACGCACTAAAAGACTCGATTAAGTCTCATACACTCCGGATTCTAAGAGTCCGAATCTGACAAAGAAACGGCCCAAACAGCAATTTCAACGCCCAGCCCTGGGCGCTGAAATTGCCTGGATCCTATTTTCAACGCCCAGAGCTGGGCGCCGAAATTTTTGACGCCCAGCCTTGGGCGCTGAAAATACCTGGGACGTGTTCTTTCCTAATTCCTCGTGGATTAGAGTTCTACAATTCTATCTTTCCACGAACTCTTTTCTATAAATAAGGCCCTAAGTTCGACGTGAAAACACACAACACACAATTATTATTCTGAGTATTGACTCCAACCCCTAAGCCTAAGCCTCACGCTGCAAAACTGATCACGCGTTCTGTCGCAATCGATCCATAAATCGAACAGAACGTATCCTGTCCTATAATTTGAGATTCGTTAAATAAAAGGAGAAATAGCAAAGTCAAAGTGGTTAGTTTTCTGAGAACCGTGACGCACCTCTCAAGGGTGCGTCGTAATGTGTCCCTTTTCTATGATTTAATTGCTTTCCTCGCCCTTTTATGAACTGTTAAACTAACTAAATCTGATTGTTCGATCACTCCTAATAAACAAGATATTTTTGGGAAATTGGATTATCATGCTAGGTCCCTTAAAACAATCTAAATCAGATAATCGCGCTCGATCTAGTATTATATGTTGCATATTGTTAAAATCGACTCAGATTAGTTTAATAGTTAACGCATGCCCCTTCAATTGTTTATTCTGAGCTAGTAAGGATATCCTGCCTCTGGAGTTATCGAAGAGCGAGTACTCCTCTCGGTAGTTACAGTCCCCCGAACCCTCAATCTCTACCCTACGGGTGTACGTTGAGCGATCCCCACCACCAGGGATCACAAGGGAACCTACGGCCGTCGTGGTCAAACATAATTGCACTCCCTTTATGTCACGATAACCGGGTTTTGTCAGTTTTTCTCATTGTCGTTAAAATCTGGATGGCGACTCCTATATTACTAGTCAATTGGGTGTAAACTCACAGGAAATCCAATTACACTTGATTTGACAAAAAGAAGCGTCACACCCACGAGGGACGAGGTCACGCATTAGCCTCGTGCTTTTTCAACCCCCTCACAGTGGCGACTCCGCTGGGGATAGTGAAGGAAATACTCGTGCTTGTAGGTAATCAAAATAGCCGAAGGGTGAAACGATCTTACCCCGCGTTTATTTCCCCATCAAGTTGGGACGACCTGAAAATCAGCGTATTAATGTGAACGGGCAGAACCGCATAACGAATCTTGGCTCCCTTGATGTTTCATCTCGGCAGTTGGGACTAAGGATACCCATCGCCAACCGGGGGGTGCATACGCTTCGAATGTTGTCCACTCGGCACTTTCGCTAGTAGTACACCCGTCCCAAACCCAATCGCTCGCCCACTAGGTCCCTCTTGCCTGCATGCCCCCTTGGCTTGCGCTTGCGGGTTGGCCTTCTGGGATGAAATTCGTCTGTTGAAAGCACTACCCCGACCGGGGCATGTGGTGGATGTGCGATAGGAGCGGTACCAAGCCAGGCGCAAAAACCTACCCATAGAATCCTATCATAAATTAAGTGACATATTATTATTGCTTCATGATGTAATGTTAGTTATGTGTAGCGAAATATGTGATTGTGTGTGACAAACAATGTTAGAAAACCAACGACCTTAAAAAATTTCCCAAACATTCATAAACCAATTGGCCAAAGATTTATACCAAAATACGTGTTCCGCAAACCCGAGCGATTGCCACAAAAATAAGCGACGCTCGGGATGGCCGTAACGAATCCCACAAACGTTGCACAACCGTAAAGGACGCTATAAGGCAAACACGCAAAATTAAAGTCGCAAAAACAAAAGTAGACGAAAACTGAAAACGAGAACCAGCCAGAGACGCATTTTCAACGCCCCTGGCTGGGCGCTAAAATTTCTCACGCCCACCGCTGGGCGCTGAAGTTGCTGCCTGGCCTTTTGGTCAGGCGCAGCAGCCTCGGTGCCCACGTAAAAAAATACACGTAGCAAACAGAACCTTTCGTAAAAATTGCTGCAAGGGCGTATGAAAAGGCACTCGATTCTAAAAGCGACTTGTAAAAAAATAAAATAACTCTTTGTGTCGTTGTTAGGCCTCCTATGACGACAAAGTTCGGCTCCAAAACCGAGCACGGTAATTGAAATAACCTTGAATGTCACATGGGCAAAGTATTCAAAAAATAATGTTCAAACGAAGTTTTCAAGGGAAAATAATGTTCGAATAAAAAATAAATCCGAGTCTAGACTAGGCTATGCCAAAGTACAATCTAAATCCTAAGTCTTAGTTGTCTTATCCATAGAATCGGTCCTAATGCTTGGTGTCGTTCTGCAAATAAAATGGTTAAAACATATTGAGTCTCCCTTCCTAACATTTAAATCAATAAGCACCCATATGTAATTGTCATCCCTTGCTAAGAGTCTACGGCCTCAATACTCTCTCTCACCAATAAAAGGAATATATTATAGTATTTGCAAAATGGAAACGGTCACATTCTGAAAATCATTCCCCCATAGTCTCACAACCCCCAAAGTGAACCTAGGGTGTCAATACCATTGGCAAAGAAAAAATTAATGGCCTCAAGGCTTATAATCACATTGGGTCACGACTATCATAGTCCTCTCGAGTGACTCGCTCCATGAAATACTACTAAGTACGGACTAAAAGATTTTCCATGAATGCGACATGACCAACCATGAAAATACCCAAATCGGCATACCATAAGGCTACCATTGGGGTAAAGCAATACACACTAAGAGAGAAGCCGCACTAATGATTCTAGTCTTGCAAAAATAAAAATTCGATCTCCCTGACCAACTACCTTGCTAACATTAAGCAAAATGGCGCATGACAAATGAACACCCAAGGGTTAAAATCTAGAGTGTCAACCAACAAAAGTTATGGTCCAATTAGCCTAAGTCTGAGAGTCGCTTGGTCAAGTGTTATAGGCTTACGCCACGTCATTATTTTGAGTCTAGGCCACCTCCTTGTATTCATACACGGGTTGTAATCAGAAAGATTAATGAAAGTTCGAGTCTAAATCACAACTTCCAGTTAAATCCAGAAACTGGAATCTGAAAAAGAAGCAAAAAATTATTTTCGATGTAATTCTTTCGTTAAATTTCAATAAGGTAAAAACAACATTTCGAATCAACACTATTTGCACATTTTAAGAAACGACTAAATACGCTTGCAAAGTAAGACAATTTAAAGGTCCACCCTAGGCCTACTAAAGCTAAAGGTCCACCCTAGGCCTACTAAAGTTAAAGGTCCACTATAGGCCTACCAAACGAGGCTCACTCAGTCTCGCCTCGTACCTTTTAGCCCAAATAAAAAATTTGAAGGATTTATGTTGGGGAGAAATCCCAAGCAAAATGAAAAAATAGAAAGAGAAAAGGGAGAGCGAAAAGAGCGAGCCATGAAATACTTAGCCCGTACCTCCCAAAGTGCGAAATTTACCCAAGTAAACAAAGGAAAAGAATTGAGTCAACCAATCCAAATCATGCCGCAAAAACTACATAAAGTTCTGCGATGTCTACCCTTTCCAATCCTTATGTTCTTAGACGCCTTCGCTCCGGGGCCCCTGTTCAGCTCATTTAACCCATCCATGTTCCCATTGCCATAACCCAAGAAACCATCACCTCGACTCTTGTTCTTGAACTTGTTATCAACTGCAAACCACGTACGTCCATTGACACGTGCGTCATACCCATTATTTCCAAAGCCCAAACCCAATATTACATCATCGTTAGTATAATAACCATATACCTTGTTTGGATACATCCTGTTGATATACCTTTGAGCCGTCCCCATGCTACTCATTGGCCTTGGTTGATGTAAACTCATGACACTAGCTCGAGGCTGTAAATTGTGAGTCCTAGCAAATATAATCCTCATGCTTGACTAATACCTATACAACTCATTCAACCCATCTTTCAAGCTGTCTTGAGTCACGAATAAAAAAGAAGACCAATGAAAAGTACAAAAAATAATAAAAAATAAAAAAGTAAACTTTGCAAAGAGCCCTTAAAAGTTCGTCTAAAAAGAAAAATAAGCATTTAGCGCAACAAAAAAAGATCCGCCCAGATTTTCAGCGCCCACAGCTGGGCGCCGAAATCTTTAACGCCCCAGCCTGGGCGCTGAATCTCTCTGCTTGCCAAATTTTGTCCAGAATTTCTCGTCATTTTATCCGCACATGCACGGAAAAATAACGAACACTTGGAGGGGTACAGCACGTATTCTGATATACGTACCACCAAAGAAATACATGTACTCAATAAAAAAAAAATATTAAACAAATTAATATTAAACAAATTTTGGCTTACGGCAAGGCAGCAGATTGAAATAATAATAAACTTCACTTATTCTACCGTTTCAAATAATATGTTTCCACCTCAAAACGTACTTGTTTAAAATCGGCATTCTAAGAAACTATTTTCTAGGCTAAGAACTACGCAAGACCTGATTCCGAATTAAATCTATTTAAGACGGATACGTAGGCAATCCATGATTCGGCCCAACCAATTTGCAAAAATATTAAAGCCTATAGAAAAAACAAGAATAAGAAATAGAGTCCCTTATTGAAATTTAATTACTTGCAACCCAAGTCGAAAGAAAAATTGAAAGCACGAAGAAGAATCCAAGTCATCAAGATGCCAAAATGAGCACACATCGAAAAATAATAAGGGCACGTACCCTTGCCAGAAGGAGCACTCACACTCCTAGGCACTTAGCCAAGACTCAAAAGATCGCTTTGCCTCAATTGAATGGGGGCTAGCGCCAGGGTCCATGACCTCTAAAGTACTCGACTTGACCCTCCCTAAAGCGAACTAACTCACTTAAAGACCTTCTTTCACCACTAGACATAGTCGTTCGCTTAAAGACCTTATTTCACCACTAGACACAGTCATAACCGCCAACAAGTAATAAAGGCAGTAAGCTTGGAATAAAGAGGATTGTTCTACGGCGTCGCCCCATCGTTCCTTCGAACTCAGGGCACCCGTTCATGGTAATTCAAATGCTTGCGAATCCCCTTTGGAAAAAAATCAGACATTGTCAATAGGACTTGGCACTTAACCAAGGCTCACTCTAGTCAGACATATAACACGGGCATCTAAACTCGAAATCTGAAAGCATCATTAATGAGAAGACATAACAGCAACCGGGGGCTAAAAATTAAAATGGAAGAGCTAGGGAAAGAACTAAGTATACCTTGACCTTTTGTACAGACATACACCAAGTAAATCTAAGTCAATTTGAAAACAGTTTATATTCCCGCAATTCTGGAAAAGATGGCCCTAAAAGCCTAAAATATATGCCAAACGGGCACAAGTATATCTTGACGCCTGCACCCTGGCTTCCAACAAATCCTTAGACAGCATTCCAAAAATCATGACAGTATTTTGATTCACTCATGTAATCCTGTACGAACCCTTCTATAAGTCAACTTACTTAGGACACCTCGGATTGTACACAGTAGGACTCGGACTTCAAATAATTTTCAAATAATTTCTTCGAACATAATAAAGTGTCGTTGGTTTGAGCTAAGTATGCGTTTATCTCGATGTTGCAAGTGAGCCAAAAAGATTTCTAAATATGATTATGGGTAAAGAAAGGCACCTAGCTTTTAGTCAAGGCACATTTCAGCGTGTAACTACCTTGACCATGGCAATGTCGCACAATACGACATTTACAGGAAAAGTAGCAAATCACTACTCGAACATACCTCGCACTAAACGAGTCTGGTTCAAACTATTCATGATCCGTGTCACCATGAATGCGTAAAAACGTATGCAAAGCATTATAGCACTAAGCCAATCCCGTAGCTACAATTGGGGGCTTGAGAAGAACACTCTAAAAATGCTCGAAATGACAATTTTATCGCAAATTCTCGACGCTAATGCTATACATACATCATAGGGGCACAATCCTAAGCTTTAATCGTGTAAAAAGAACCTTGGAATGGCTACAACCCCTCCCAAATTCTAAGCACCACTTAGAATATATAAAGTCACCCCACTAACAAGGGTAACTGAAAATCGCGAGTCACCGAAACTCCGATCCAACTACTGCACATAACGCTCGCCCTACAAGCGCCCGTTACACAGTCTACCTCGTTCCAAAGCAAAAGCGAAAGAAAAATCAAGGATAAGAACCGTCAAAATATACCCAGAAATCATTTTCAACGCCCAGAGCTGGGCGCCGATATCTTTAACGCCCCAGCCTGGGCGCCGAATCTTTCTGCTAGCCAAGTTTTGCCCAGATATAAAAATAAAGAAACACCTATGAATCCTCGCGTCGAACGAAGTAATAAGCCGTGCAAACCCACGCAGAAGGTGCTACACTTGTTCGAGGACCTGAACGAGGCGTGATGAAGTACTCCAATGCAAAAAATAATAATGATATACCAACACCTGGAGAAACATTCTAAGACACGCTGTTAGGCCACACAAGCCTACGTTGCACCATAAGTTCAACCATCCCACAGTACAAGTCTAAAAAAAAAAGTAAGGCACATTGCACTAATGCGAGCACGACCAAGAGTAAGAGGCAAAGACTGCTTATCGCCCAAATGCAAGCCACACGACTTCTACATTAAGGATTAAAGGTAGAAAAATAGTACCTACCACGGAAGGGATAGCTCGCACCTACACGAGCGGAACTCCAAGGCATCTTTCTCGAAAGAACCTACAAAAATCGTACGCCAAAAGGAAGCATCCCAACATGCATACTTGGGGGCTCCAAGCTACGAAACAACCATAGCAAAATAAAAAAATCTCGAAGCAATTGTTTGAACAATCGAAAGGGCACGATGTTTGAGCCCACTTCATGAATGGGCCTGAACCCTATCAAGCTTCTAAGCAAACTATTCAAAATCAGTCATTGCTCAAAAAAAATGATTCAAGCAAACTGATTAATGGACCGCACACAACGGCCATTCTATAAACGCTCGTTCGCACATACATATCATCATTCTAAGTATCAAACATTCACGAACGCGTTCAAAAGAAAAATATATACAAGAGCGATCAAGATCTTACGCCTCAAGGTATGTTCCTCGGGCCATATAGACTCGCCCAACTGTTGCAATAACTGTACGCCTTAAAGAGCAACAGTTCCTTAAAATAATCACCCCAAAGCGACAAGCACCGTAGTCCACCAATCGGCTACGGCTTCTCAAGAAAATCATCACGTTCTAAAAATAAAGAAAAAACAAAAGGGAAGAGAATACATATTCCAAGTGAAATAAACGAATGAACAAGAGGCCAACTGTGTCATCAAAAGACCAGCCCAAACAACACTTTTAACGTCCCACCTGGGCGTGAATTATTTCAAACGCCCAGGCCTGGGCGCCGAAAATGAACCCAGGCCCAAAAAACAGCTCTGACTTCTATAGGGCCCTGTTGTATCCACTCGACTTGAAAATTGCCGATTTCTTTACTGAAAGTCGCACCTCACGGCTTTGTTAAGAGTAGCACACCACTACAAAGATCGCTCGCACTTACGAGCACGATCCCAAACGCGATCAAAGACATTACAAAATGCGTAGGAACCTCTTAGACAAGAAATGACCGTCAAGCACGAATGCTTGGTGGCTCGAAAAAAAAAATATATCTTAAAAAAAAGTATGCAAAGTTAAAACAATATTCCCAGACTACGCTGTACAAAGTCACGTGTTTGGATAATCTCAAAAGAAAAAGAACCGGTTTACGACCTCAAGACAAAGGTCGCCGTTGATACTTATACATGGTCCCCCAATCAAGGACCCAGGTAGTGGCAAAATTGAGCCATAAGGACTAGCTCAAAACCATGAAGGAAGATGACCACAAGACAATGGTTCTTCTAAGCACGTTGCCAACCCACATTCAGGTTACAACTAAATCCGAGCATCCCTCGAAAGAATTCTCTCTTACAAGAATGAACAAAAATAAATTCTCAAAAAAAAATCACAAGAACAAATGAAATAGGGACTTGCCCACCTCAATCAGGCAAGATCGCGCCACGAACCACGCGAGTTCCAAACCAAGAAAAAAAACAAATTCAGGGACGTCCACCCTCAGCGGACAGGGCTCGCCCACCTTCAACGGGCGGGGTCTGCGTCACTAGCCGCGCAGGTCCTCAGTTTTCGAAAAATAAAATCTTCAAAATGAAACAGGCTCGCCATCTTCAGCCAGCGGGGTCTACGGCGCAAACCACGTAGGTCCTTATTTTCAAAACAACACAAACAAATTTTAAAATAGATTCGTCCACTTCTATCGGACGGGGTGTCCACCCTTAGCGGACAGGTTCGCCATCTTTAGCCGGCGGGGTCTACGTCACAAACCGCGTAGGTCCTTATTTTCAAATTTGAAAAAACAGATTCGTCCACTTCTATCGGATGCGGTGTCCACCCTTAGCGGACAGGCTCGCCATCTTTAGCCGGCGGGGTCTGCGTCACTAACCGCGCAGGTCCTTAATCACTGCAGCGATAACTTTTTCTGGTTTTCCGTTTTTCCAAAAAAGAACGATGTGCGTAGCTTCCCCTTTTTCCAAAGATTGGTTTTCCGTTTTTCCGAAAAAGATCGATGTGAGAAGCTTTCCGTTTTTTCAAAATTTAAAAGAATGGTTTTCCGTTTTTTCCAAAAAGAACGATGTGCTGGATTTTCCTTCGTTTTACGTCCCATAAAAACAAGGGGGTTTTCTCGTTTAGCTAACCCTGAAAATGAGAATCTTTAAAAAACATTTTTACCTCGTGATTGGGCTTGGCCAGGCCCAATTACACTTTATAGCTTTGATTTCGAAAACATCTGTAGCTACTCCCAATGACAAAGTGAGGGAGTTCCTACGCCTCTTTAGATACTTCCAATGACAAAGTAAGGGAGTATTCTATACTATCCGTTGACAAATCCCAATGACACGTGAGGGATATGTCGACACTTCAAGTGATGACCCTTAAGTCAAATGTTATCACTCGGGGGCTCGTGAGACCCTCGCAAAAACAGGTCACCATGGCTTGTGCGACGCACTCCGTCTAATACTTTGACCATCGTCTTACTCCAAGACTCAGTCAAAGTGGGGGCTAACTGTAGACACCTACTTTTGTCCCCATTCCCGAAAGGGAAGGTTCGATGATGAAAACGTAAATCTCCACTTGACAACGCATCTCCTATAAAATAACGAATCTCAATTCCCCTTTTCATTTCACCCGAAACCTGCTATTTATAGAAACCTGCTATTTATGGAAACCTGCTAAAAATAGTAACTGCCGTAATGGGTAGCTGTTAAAAGTGGCAAGTCATAAAAGATAGAAACTTGTCAGAATTAGGTGTTGCACTCCAACATAAATCCTAAATGAAATAGAAATTGCGAGAGAATCCTATTCCTAATACGATTCGAAAAAAGAGTTACGTATTGATTGAAATCCTAACGAGCCTAGAGTTCGTAACGGGCCCAGACGCATTCCGTCATAAAATTAATACGCACTAAAAGACTCGATTAAGTCTCATACACTCTGGATTCTAAGAGTCCGAATCTGACAAAGAAACGGCCCAAACAGCAATTTCAACGCCCAGTGTTAGGTTATGATACATATGACAATTCATAAATCATGCGGAAAAACCATTTAGCCAGGAATACATATTATTTACACATAATCATATAGCATAGTTTAGATGCATACTCTTTGTTGCGTGCCCTCCCTAGCTGCGCCCGAACCGAACAAGAACAAGTCTTTAGGACTCCAAGTGTCGTCCCTCCGTAGATAGTCCACAGCACGTCCGGATCCGCCTTAAGATTGACCAACTAGAATCGCCCTTAAGGTACTAAAAATTTCGGCACTTTTGAGCAAGGAATGTGTCTGAATTTTTCTCTCAAAAACTCACTTTGAATACTTGAAAAACTTGTTATAAATTGTGACCCCAGGCCACATATTTATAGGGGTATGGAAAGAGAATTGGAATCCTATTAGGATACGAATTAATTAAATTAGAATCCTAATGAAACTCTTATTTAATTAATTTATCAAATAGAATTAGGAATTTAATCATTAAACGAATCCTGTACGTTTTAGGTTTCGTATGTGAACACAAACACCCACGCAAGCACAGCAGCCCACGAGGGGCGCCATGCGCGCGCGCGCACAGCCCGAGCATCGCAGCCCACGACTGCTGCAGCCTTGGGCGCGCGCTGGGCCTGCCTTGCGGTGGGCCTGGCGCAGCCTTGGGCTGGCGTGTTGTGGCGCGCGTTTCCCTTGCTGGACGTGGGCCTGGCTTCGTGCTGGGCCTTCGTCTAGCAAGCTCGTCCGATGCTAATTCGTACGACGCGCTTCCGATTAATTTTCCGATTCCGGAATTCATTTCCGATACGAACAATATTTAACATTTCCGATTCCGGAATTAATTTCCGTTTCGAACAAATATTTAATATTTCCGTTTCCGGAATTATTTTCCGATTCCGATAATATTTTCGATTCAGACAATATTTCCGTTTCCGGCAATATTTCCGATTCCGGAAATATTTCTATTTCCGATAATATTTCCCGATACGTACCATGTTTCCGTTTCCGGCAACATCTACGACTTGGATAATATTTATATTTCCGATACGATCCATATTTCCGTTTTCCGGCAATATCATCGTTTCCGGAGTATTCATTTCTTGCCTGTGACGATCTCAGCTCCCACTGAAACCAAGATCCGTCGATTCCGAATATCCATAGATGGAGTATTTAATGCCATTAAATACTTGATCCGTTTACGTACTATTTGTGTGACCCTACGGGTTCAGTCAAGAGTAATCTGTGGATTAATATCATTAATTCCACTTGAACTGAAGCGGCCTCTAGCTAGGCATTCAGCTCACTTGATCTCACTGAATTATTAACTTGTTAATTAATACTGAACCACATATATTAGACTTATTATTGAATGCATACTTGGACCAAGGGCATTATTTCCTTCAGTCTCCCACTTGTCCTTAGGGACAAGTGTGCATTTCCTAATTCCTTTGTCGCTCGATGCTTGCTCTTGAACATAAGGTAAGAGTTGTCATCCTTATTATGTCCAGAGGTGTTCCTCGGTTTCAGAGTTCAACTGATCAAATAAACAGATAATCATAGCCTATGATTCATCTGAGGACGGCCATGCATTTCACAGTTTCTAGCTCTCCGAGTGGCCTTGTACAACTTTTAAGCATCTCATCCCGATTTATGGGAGGACAATCCCAATCTTGCGATCTTCAGATTAGACTTCGTTTGATAGGTGATTACCTAAGCGTTGCCTTTATAGCCTCCTTTTACGGTGTGACGGTTGGTCAACGTCAAAGTAACCAGTTCTCAAACAAGTAATCTCAAATCACTCAGGTATTGAGGATTTAGTGTCTAATAATTTTAATGAAATTTACTTATGACAGATTTTCATCTCTTACAATAAAGTTTCATAGGTCTTGTCCGATACTAGTCTTCCCAAAGTAAGTATCTATGCAAATGATTATGACATTGCCATGTCCACATAGTTCAAGAAACAGAACTACTAGTCATCTTGCATTCTAATCGTCTAACGTTCTCTATGCGTCCAATTTTATAGAAAACTCCGACTAGGGACCATTTTCAACCTTTGACATTCAAGTTCACTTGATAGACATTTCTGAGTCACAGGACTGGTCCTGACAGTCTATCTTGAATATATCGTCAAATTGAAGGGACTCGTCATTTAATAAACCACAAATTAAATGGAAAAATGAATTCTTTTCATTTATTGTGAATGATTAACCAATAATGTTTTACAAAGATTTAAACTCTAAAACTTTAAAACATTAAACATAGACATCAAAGCCATTCTCCAATATGTTTGATTCCCATAGCTGCAGTGTGCGAGTTGTGCTTCGCCTGCGGCAGAGGTTTAGTCAATGGATCTGATATGTTGTCATCAGTTCCAATTTTGCTTATCTCGACTTCTTTTCTTTCAACGAACTCTCGTAGAAGGTGAAATCTACGAAGTACATGCTTGACTCTCTGGTGGTGTCTAGGCTCCTTTGCATGTGCAATAGCTCCGTTATTATCACAATACAGGGCTATTGGTCCTTTAATGGAGGGGACTACACCAAGTTCACCTATGAAC
Organism: Spinacia oleracea; assembly: GCF_020520425.1. NCBI lineage: Eukaryota > Viridiplantae > Streptophyta > Magnoliopsida > Caryophyllales > Amaranthaceae > Spinacia > Spinacia oleracea. Next base: position 75,721,040 of record NC_079491.1, on the reverse strand, counting down.
TTCCTTAGCCATATAGCTTCCTTTGCTGCTTCATGTGCAGCAATGTACTCCGCTTCAGTTGTAGAATCCGCAATGGTGCTTTGCTTAGCACTTTTCCAGCTTACTGCTCCTCCGTTGAGACAGAAGACAAACCCAGACTGTGATCTGAAATCATCTTTGTCGGTTTGGAAACTTGCGTCCGTATAGCCTTTAACAATTAATTCATCATTTCCACCATAGACCAGGAAGTCATCTTTGTGCCTTTTCAGGTACTTCAGAATATTCTTGGCAGCAGTCCAATGCGCCTCCCCTGGGTCTGACTGGTATCTGCTCGTAGCACTGAGTGCATACGCAACATCCGGGCGTGTACATATCATAGCATACATTATTGAACCAATCAATGATGCATATGGAATCCATTCATTCGTCTACGCTCATCAAGTGTTTTTGGGCACTGAGTCTTGCTTAGAGTCATTCCATGAGACATGGGTAGGTAGCCTCGCTTGGAGTCCGCCATCTTGAACCTATCAAGCACCTTATTGATATAAGTGCTTTGACTAAGTCCAATCATTCTTTTAGATCTATCTCTGTAAATCTTGATGCCCAATATGTACTGTGCTTCTCCTAGATCTTTCATCGAAAAACATTTCCCAAGCCAAATCTTGACAGAGTTCAACATAGGAATGTCATTTCCGATAAGTAATATGTCGTCGACATATAATACTAGGAAAGCAATTTTGCTCCCACTGACCTTCTTGTATACACAAGATTCGTCTGCGTTCTTGATGAAACCAAAGTCACTGACTGCTTCATCAAAACGTATATTCCAGCTCCTGGAAGCCTGCTTCAATCCGTAGATTGACTTCTTTAGCTTGCATACCCTTTTAGCATTCTTTGGATCCTTAAAACCTTCAGGCTGTGTCATAAACACAGTTTCTGTTAAAACGCCGTTTAAGAAAGCAGTTTTGACATCCATCTGCCATATTTCGTAATCGTAATATGCAGCGATTGCTAACATTATCCGAATAGACTTTAGCATTGCAACTGGTGAAAAGGTTTCATCGTAATCCACACCGTGGACTTGCCTGTAACCTTTTGAAACCAATCTAGCTTGGAAAACTTCAAGTTTCCCATCCTTGTCCTTTTTCAGTTTGAAAACCCATTTGCTTCCAATGGCTTGGTAGCCATCTGGAAAATCGACCAAATCCCATACTTGGTTTTCAGACATGGAGTCTAATTCAGATTGCATGGCTTCTTGCCATTGCTTGGAGCTAGGGCTCGTCATAGCTTGTTTGTAAGTCGCAGGTTCATCACTTTCAAGTAATAGAACGTCATAGCTCTCGTTCGTCAAAATACCTAAGTACCTTTCCGGTTGAGATCTATATCTTTGCGATCTATGCGGGGTAACATTTCTAGTTTGACCATGATTCTCACCAGATTCTTCTAAAGATCTCTGAGTTTCATCCTGAATGTCATCTTGAGCATTCTCTAGAGTTTGTTGTTCGACTCGAATTTCTTCGAGGTCTACTTTTCTCCCACTTGTCATTTTGGAAATGTGATCTTTCTCCAAAAAGACACCATCTCGAGCAACAAACACCTTTTTCTCAGATGTATTGTAGAAGTAATACCCCTTTGTTTCCTTTGGATAGCCCACAAGGATACATTTGTCAGATTTTGGATGAAGTTTGTCTGAAATTAATCGTTTGACGTATACTTCACATCCCCAAATCTTAAGAAAAGACACATTTGGAGGCTTTCCAAACCATAATTCGTATGGAGTCTTTTCGACAGCTTTAGACGGAGCTCTATTTATAGTGAGAGCAGCTGTATTTAGTGCATGTCCCCAAGATTCTATTGGAAGTTCGGCCTGACCCATCATTGACCTGACCATGTCTAGCAAGGTTCTGTTCCTCCGTTCCGACACACCGTTCCATTGTGGTGTTCAAGGAGGAGTCAATTCTGATAGAATTCCACATTCTTTCAGATGGTCATCAAATTCATAGCTCAGATATTCACCGCCTCTATCAGACCGCAGTGCCTTAATCTTCTTGCCTAATTGATTCTCTACTTCACTCCGAAATTCCTTGAATTTGTCAAAGGATTCAGACTTATGCTTCATTAGGTAGACATAACCATATCTACTGAAGTCATCAGTGAAAGTGATAAAGTAGCTGAAACCACCTCTAGCATTTGTACTCATTGGTCCACATACATCTGTATGGATTAAACCCAATAGTTCATTTGCTCTTTCTCCAACTTTAGAGAAAGGTTGCTTTGTCATTTTGCCAAGTAAACATGATTCGCATTTACCATAATCCTCTAAGTCAAATGGTTCTAGAATTCCTTCCTTTTGAAGTCTTTCTAAGCGTTTCAAGTTTATATGGCCTAATCGACAATGCCACAGATAGGTGAGATCTGAATCATCCTTTTTGGCCTTTTTGGTATTTATGTTATATACTTGTTTGTCGTGATCTAATAAATAAAGTCCATTGACTAATCTAGCAGATCCATAAAACATCTCTTTAAAATAAAACGAACAACTATTGTCTTTTATTAAAAAGGAAAATCCCTTAGCATCTAAGCAAGAAACTGAAATGATGTTTTTAGTAAGACTTGGAACATGGAAACATTCTTCCAGTTCCAAAACTAGCCCGGAGGGCAACGACAAATAGTAAGTTCCTACAGCTAATGCAGCAATCCGTGCTCCATTTCCCACTCGTAGGTCGACTTCACCCTTGCTTAACTTTCTACTTCTTCTTAGTCCCTGTGGATTGGAACATAAGTGTGAGCCACAACCTGTATCTAATACCCAAGAAGTTGAATTAGCAAGTATACAGTCTATAACGAAAATACCTGAAGATGGAACGACTGTTCCGTTCTTCTGATCTTCCTTTAGCTTCAAGCAATCTCTCTTCCAATGCCCCTTCTTCTTGCAGTAGAAGCATTCGGATTCAGAAGTGGGTTGACTGACCTTCCTCTTTACAGATTTGGCGCCAGTTTGCTTAGTTGGGCTGGCCTTATTGCCACCTTTCTTAGCATTCCTCTTCTTTCCAGATTTCTTGAACTTGCCCCCACGCACCATAAGCACATCCTGCTTATCACTTTTGAGCGTCTTTTCAGCGGTCTTCAGCATACCGTGAAGCTCAGTGAGCGTTTTGTCCAGACTATTCATACTGTAGTTCAGTTTGAACTGATCATACCCGCTATGAAGAGAATGGAGGATGGTGTCTATAGCCATTTCCTGAGAAAATTGCTGATCCAGCCGACTCATATTCTCAATGAGTCCAATCATTTTGAGAACATGTGGACTTACGGGCTCGCATTTCTTAAGCTTGGTCTCAAGAATTTGCCTATGAGTCTCGAATCTTTCGACTCGAGCCAAATCTTGGAACATGTTCTTCAACTCACTGATGATTGTGAAAGCATCTGAGTTGATGAACGTTTTCTGCAGATCCGCACTCATGGTGGCGAGCATTAGACATTTCACATCCTTGTTGGCATCAATCCAACGATTGAGGGCTGCCTGAGTGACCCCGTCGCCTGCGGCTTCGGGCATCGCCTCTTCTAGGACATACTCCTTTTCTTCCTGCATAAGAACTATTTGCAAGTTCCTTTGCCAGTCAAGGAAGTTTTTCCCGTTCAACTTCTCCTTTTCGAGAATTGATCGAATGTTGAATGAATTGTTGTTTGCCATATTAAAAACTACAATTGAAAAGAATAAACAAATAAATAACCATTCACAGTTTTTCTTAATAAACTTAAATTCTAGCATACATGCATAATTCAATGTTTATTAAGCATTTTTATTCAAGTTATGTGTTCCAGCAGGTGTGAATAAAATGATTCCAAGATCCTAAAATCATTGAAGAACTAAGCACAGTTTGTCGACTTAATCCTAAAACATCTTAGGTAAGCAAAAGCCTTTTGCTAATAGTCTAGAAACTATTCTTGGTTGATAGGTACGTCTAAGAACTTATTAGGTAAACCTATCGATTTTGCCACGACATAAAAGGACTCCTTACTTATATCGTTGAGTTTCACCAAAACTAACATGTACTCACAATTATTTGTGTACCTTGCCCCTTTAGGACCAATAAGTAACACCTCGCTGAGCGAAAACTATTACTAGATTGATGTAAAGGATATCCAAGCAAATGTATATTTTGGCATGGCACCTTTTAACTCAATTTTTAAGTTTGGAACTTAAGGCTCTTACTATGTTGGTTAGATTTTAAGTGAACTAAAATCCTTAATCATGCAACATAATCAAGCTTTTGATCTCATGCATTTTAAGACATATTTAAAAGCAATAAATAACTTAAAACATGCATAAGATAAATGTGATCTAGTATGGCCCGACTTCATCTTGAAGCTTTAACTTCAAAGTCCGTCTTGAAAATCTCCGTGGGAGGCACCATTTTCTTCAAATAGGATAAGCTATAATTAAAACTAATTACAACTATTTGATGGTACATTCAAATTAATGGTACGCAGACCATATTTTCTATCCTATTTGGGCCATACTAGTCACTTCATAACCTGCAAAACAGTACATATACAATATATACCATTCACCCATTCATTATCATGAATGGCCCACATAGCTAGAGGCCGCTTCAGTTCAAGTGGAATTAATGATATTAATCCACAGCTTACTCTTGACTGAACCCGTAGGGTCACACAAATAGTACGTAAACGGATCAAGTATTTAATAGCATTAAATACTCCATCTATGAATATTCGGAACCGACGGATCTTGGTTTCAGTGGGAGCTAAGATCCTCACAGGCAAGGAATGAATACTCCGGAAACGATGATATTGCCGGAAACGGAAATATGGATCGTATCGGAAATATAAATATTATCCAAGTCGTAGATGTTGCCGGAAACGGAAACATGGTACGTGTCGGAAAATATTATCGGAAATGGAAATATTGCCAGAATCGGAAATATTGCCGGAAACGGAAATATTGTCAGAATCGTAAATATTACCGGAATCGGAAAATAATTCCGGAAACGGAAATATTAAATATTTGTTCGAAACGGAAATTAATTCCGGAATCGGAAATATTAAATATTGTTCGTATCGGAAATAAATTCCGGAATCGGAAAATTTAATCGGAAGCGCATCGTACGAATAAGCATCGGACGAGGCCTGCCGGACGAGGCCCAGCACGAAGCCAGGCCATCGCCCAGCAAGCCAAGCGCGCCGCACAAACAGCAACGCCAGGCCCAGCGCAAGGCCAGGCCCAGCAGGCTGCGCGCAGCGCGCAGCGCGCACAGCGCGCACAGCACGCGCAGCACGCATGGGGCCCATCGTGGCTGCCGTGCGTGTGTGTGCAAGTGTTTGTGTTCGTGCACGTTTCCTAAAACATGCAGAGTTCGGTTAATGATTAAATTCCTAATTCTATTTGATAAATTAATTAAATTAGAGTTCTTGTAGGATTCTAGGTTTAATTAATTTGTATCTGAATAGGATTTCGATTCCCTTTCCATACCGCTATAAATATGAGGCTAGGGCTCACAATTTATAACACAAGTTTAAAAGTATTCAAAGTGAGTTTTTGAGAAAAAAATTCAGTCACACATTTGCCTATAAAGTGCCGAAAATAATAGTACCTTAAGGGCGATTCTAGTTGGTCAATCTTAAGGCGGATCCGGACGTGCTGTGGACTATCTACGGAGGGACGACACTTGGAGTCCTAAAGACTTGTTCTTGTTCGGTTCGGGCGCAGCTAGGGAAGGCACGCAACAAAGAGTATGCATCTAATCTATGCTAAATGATTATGTGTAAATAATATGTTTTCATGGGTTTATGGTTTTTCCGCATGATTTATGAATTGTCATATGTATCATAACCTAACAGGGCCTTCGTCTAGCAAGCTCGTCCGATGCTAATTCGTACGACGCGCTTCCGATTAATTTTCCGATTCCGGAATTCATTTCCGGTACGAACAATATTTAACATTTCCGATTCCGGAATTAATTTCCGTTTCGAACAAATATTTAATATTTCCGTTTCCGGAATTATTTTCCGATTCCGATAATATTTCCGATTCAGACAATATTTCCGTTTCCGGCAATATTTCCGATTCCGGCAATATTTCTATTTCCGATAATATTTCCCGATACGTACCATGTTTCCGTTTCCGGCAACATCTACGACTTGGATAATATTTATATTTCCGATACGATCCATATTTCCGTTTTCCGGCAATATCATCGTTTCCGGAGTATTCATTTCTTGCCTGTGACGATCTCAGCTCCCACTGAAACCAAGATCCGTCGATTCCGAATATCCATAGATGGAGTATTTAATGCCATTAAATACTTCATCCGTTTACGTACTATTTGTGTGACCCTACGGGTTCAGTCAAGAGTAAGCTGTGGATTAATATCATTAATTCCACTTGAACTGAAGCGGCCTCTAGCTAGGCATTCAGCTCACTTGATCTCACTGAATTATTAACTTGTTAATTAATACTGAACCGCATATATTAGACTTATTATTGAATGCATACTTGGACCAAGGGCATTATTTCCTTCACCCAGCCCTGGGCGCTGAAATTGCCTGGATCCTATTTTCAACGCCCAGAGCAAGGCGCCGAAATCTTTGACGCCCAGCCTTGGGCGCTGAAAATACCTGGGACGTGTTCTTTCCTAATTCCTCGTGGATTAGAGCTCTACAATTCTATCTTTCCACGAACTCTTTTCTATAAATACGGCCGTCGTAGTCAAACATAATTGCACTCCCTTTATGTCACGATAACCGGGTTTTGTCAGTTTTTCTCATTGTCGTTAAAAACTGAATGGCGACTCCTATATTACTAGTCAATTGGGTGTAAACTCACAGGAAATCCAATTACACTTGATTTGACAAAAAGAAGCGTCACACCCACGAGGGACAATCACGCATTAGCCTCGTGCTTTTTCGACCCCCTCATAGGTACGTATCAGAAAATATTATTGGAGATGGAAATATTGCCGGAATCGGAAATATTACCAAAAACGCAAATATTACCGGAATCGGAAATATTATCGGAATCGGAAATAAATTCCGGAATCGGAAATATTAAATATTTTTTCGAAACGGAAATAAATTCCGGAATCGGAAATATTAAATATTGTTCGAATCGGAAATGAATTCCGGAATCGGTAAACGAATCGGAAGCGCGACGTACGAAATAAACATCGGACGAGCTTGCTAGACGCAAGGCCCAGCACGAAGCTAGGCCTGCGCCTAGCGAAGCCCGCGCAAGCGAGCATCAGCAGCCCAGTCGCGCCAAGCAAGGGAGGCGCAGCCAAGTACGAAGCAAGGTCAGGCCCAACCAAGGCAAGGCGAGCAAGGCAGGCTTACAGCAGCGCCCAAGCAATGGGCTACGTGACTCCCAGCGCTGCTGGGCCGAGCCGCGCGCACAGCACCCCTTCGTGGGCTGCGTGTGTGTGTGCTCGTGCAATGCTACGAATCCTTAGACGCTTAGGGTTTGTCCGATTAGTTGTTTTCCTAAATCCACTAGAGTTAGTCGTTTGATTAAACACTAAAATACAAAGGAATTATTAAGTGAAATTCTAATCGAATTAGTAAATTGAATCCTAGTGGAAATCTAAGTCCGATATTTCCTCCCTATAATTGGTGATACATAATCACAATTTGTAAGATATTAATCACCAGTATTCATATAGTTTAAGATAAAACAATATTAATAATTTGCCAATATAGTTAAGTTAGACTAACATAAAACCTTAGACTATATTCTAGTTAATTGAATCTAAGGCGGATCAGAACGTGCTGCGGACTATCTACGGAGGGAAGACACTTGGAGTCCTAAACTTCTTCTTGTTCGGTTCGGGAGCAGCTAGGGAAGGCACGCGTCACATGTATGTATACTAAATTATGCTAATTGATTATGTGGCAATTAATTTGGATTCCTGGTTTATGATTTTTCCGCATGAAACATATGTTTTATATTTGTCATAACCTAACATTTCAGTAGATACTGAATCCAGCTAAATTCTTCGACATATAATATAGGTGAAGAATCTCATTAGATTCTTTGATGTTTAACTTAGTAAATGCTTATACTTAGTTCTAACATTCTTTGCTTAGATTTATTCATATGGTTCGAAATATCTCCAATGGAGTCTTTTGTGTTTGATTTAGTAAATGCCATTACTTAATCCAAAACAATACTCTAAGAACTTTTGGGTATAGATCTTAATACCCAGTATGTACTAAGTTTCGCCTTGGTCCATCATTGATGAATAATTTCAAATTTAAGTCAATAGAATTTGAATGTTATTTCACAATAGAGAGATATGTGTGTGATACACATAGGACCAATCAAGTTTTACGTACTCCCACTAAACTTCTTATATATCTATACGAATCATGTACATTTTATGAAACTAAAATACTTATTAGCTTCACTAAAATACAGTTTTAATTCCCAATTGCTTGCTTAAATCCATACTTAGATTTCATAAGCTAGCATTCATTTCAAGAATTATTTGGGTCCACAAATCCTATGACATGTCATGTACATAGTTTATTCCAACATTTGATTGAGGAATGCGTTTTGTCATCCAATTGCTATATGTACCAATATGCAATCATTGCTTGATTTATAGACTTGAGCATTACGATTTTGCATGAGGTTTCAATACAATCCATACCGTGAATTTGCTTGTAACCTTTAGCAACTAATCTAGCTTTGTGTGTGAACACAATTAAGTGTTTGATGGTTTTTATCTTTAAAACCAATTTGCAACCAATAGGTGTTAGTCTATTCTTGCAAATCAACAAAATTTTAATTTTCTCATCAAAACACTAAGTATGTTTTATGGCCTTTAACCAACTAAAATATTTGAGTCTATATATGGCTTCTAACCATTTTAGGGAATCTAGGTTTCGTCATAGCTTTCTTATAAGTCACAAACTCATTTATCTACTTGATAATAGTTTGACTGCAATTGGTAGGTTTCTTCAGTATTTAATAGAAGAATCTCATAGCTTCAGTGACCTGAACTCTATGCCTAAATGGGTATAGAACATCAAACAATAGAATATCAATAGACAATTTGAAAGTCCTTTGAATATTCTATTCTCCTTGAAGCACTTGTTGTTAGGTTATGATACATATGACAATTCATAAATCATGCGGAAAAACCATAAACCCAGGAAAACATATTATTTACACATAATCATTTAGCATAGATTAGATGCATACTCTTTGTTGCGTGCCTTCCCTAGCTGCGCCCGAACCGAACAAGAACAAGTCTTTAGGACTCCAAGTGTCGTCCCTCCGTAGATAGTCCACAGCACGTCCGGATCCGCCTTAAGATTGACCAACTAGAATCGCCCTTAAGGTACTATTATTTTCGGCACTTTATAGGCAAATGTGTGACTGAATTTTTCTCTCAAAAACTCACTTTGAATACTTTTAAACTTGTGTTATAAATTGTGAGCCCTAGCCTCATATTTATAGCGGTATGGAAAGGGAATCGAAATCCTATTCAGATACAAATTAATCAAACCTAGAATCCTACGAGAACTCTAATTTAATTAATTTATCAAATAGAATTAGGAATTTAATCATTAACCGAACTCTGCATGTTTTAGGAAACGTGCACGAACACAAACTCTTGCTCACACACGCACGGCAGCCACGATGGGCCCCATGCGTGCGCGCGAGCAGCAGCCCACTCAGCGCCCGCGCGCGCTGCGCGCTGCGCGTGCTGTGCGCGCTGTGCGCGCTGCGCGCTGCGCGCAGCCTGCTGGACCTGGCCTTGCGCTGGGCCTGGCGTTGCTGTTTGTGCGGCGCGTTTGGCTTGCTGGGCGATGGCCTGGCTTCGTGCTGGGCCTCGTCCGGCAGGCCTCGTCCGATGCTTATTCGTACGATGCGCTTCCGATTAAATTTTCCGATTCCGGAATTTATTTCCGATACGAACAATATTTAATATTTCCGATTCCGGAATTAATTTCCGTTTCGAACAAATATTTAATATTTCCGTTTCCGGAATTATTTTCCGATTCCGGTAATATTTCCGATTCTGACAATATTTCCGTTTCCGGCAATATTTCCGATTCTGGCAATATTACCATTTCCGATAATATTTTCCGACACGTACCATGTTTCCGTTTCCGGCAACATCTACGACTTGGATAATATTTATATTTCCGATACGATCCATATTTCCGTTTCCGGCAATATCATCGTTTCCGGAGTATTCATTCCTTGCCTGTGACGATCTTAGCTCCCACTGAAACCAAGATCCGTCGGTTCCGAATATTCATAGATGGAGTATTTAATGCTATTAAATACTTGATCCGTTTACGTACTATTTGTGTGACCCTACGGGTTCAGTCAAGAGTAAGCTGTGGATTAATATCATTAATTCCACTTGAACTGAAGCGGCCTCTAGCTAGGCATTCAGCTCACTTGATCTCACTGAATTATTAACTTGTTAATTAATACTGAACCGCATTTATTAGACTTATCATAGAATGCATACTTGGACCAAGGGCATTATTTCCTTCAGTCTCCCACTTGTCCTTAGGGACAAGTGTGCATTTCCTAATTCCTTTGTCGCTCGATGCTTGCTCTTGAACATAAGGTAAGAGTTGTCATCCTTATTATGTCCAGAGGTGTTCCTCGGTTTCAGAGTTCAACTGATCAAATAAACAGATAATCATAGCCTATGATTCATCCGAGCACGGCCATGCATTTCACAGTTTCTAGCTCTCCGAGTGGCCTTGTACAACTTTTAAGCATCTCATCCCGATTTATGGGAGGACAATCCCAATCTTGCGATCTTGAGATTAGACTTCGTTTGATAGGTGATTACCTGAGCGTTGCCTTTACAGCCTCCTTTTACGGTGCGACGGTTGGTCAACGTCAAAGCAACCAGTTCTCAAACAAGTAATCTTCAAATCACTCAGGTATTGAGGATTTAGTGTCTAATAATTTAATGAAATTTACTTATGACAGACTTTCATCTCTTACAGTAAAGTTTCATAGGTCTCGTCCGATACTAGTCTTCCCAAAGTAAGTATCTATGCAAATGATTATGACATTGCCATGTCCACATAGTTCAAGAAACAGAACTACTAGTCATCTTGCATTCTAATCGTCTAACGTTTTCTATGCGTCCAATTTTATAGAAAACTCCGATTAGGGACCATTTTCAACCTTTGACATTCAAGTTCACTTGATAGACATTTCTTAGTCACAGGACTGGTCCTGACAGTCTATCTTGAATATATCGTCAAATTGAAGGGACTCATCATTTAATAAACCACAAATTAAATGGAAAAATGAATTCTTTTCATTTATTGTGAATGATTAACCAATAATGTTTTACAAACACTTAAACTCTAAAACTTTAAAACATTAAACAGAGACATCAAAGCCATTCTCCAATATGCTTGATTCCCATAGCTGCAGTGTGCGAGTTGTGCTTCGCCTGCGGCAGAGGTTTAGTTAATGGATCTGATATGTTGTCATCAGTTCCAATTTTGCTTATCTCGACTTCTTTTCTTTCAACGAACTCTCGTAGAAGGTGAAATCTACGAAGTACATGCTTGACTTTCTGGTGGTGTCTAGGCTCTTTTGCCTGTGCAATAGCTCCGTTATTATCACAATACAGGGCTATTGGTCCTTTAATGGAGGGGACTACACCAAGTTCTCCTATGAACTTCCTTAGCCATATAGCTTCCTTTGCTGCTTCATGTGCAGCAATGTACTCCGCTTCAGTTGTAGAATCCGCAATGGTGCTTTGCTTAGCACTTTTCCAGCTTACTGCTCCTCCGTTGAGGCAGAAGACAAACCCAGACTGTGATCTGAAATCATCTTTGTCGGTTTGGAAACTTGCGTCCGTATAGCCTTTAACAATTAATTCATCATCTCCACCATAGACCAGGAAGTCATCTTTGTGCCTTTTCAGGTACTTCAGAATGTTCTTGGCAGCAGTCCAATGCGCCTCTCCTGGGTCTGACTGGTATCTGCTCGTAGCACTGAGTGCGTACGCAACATCCGGGCGTGTACATATCATAGCATACATTATTGAACCAATCAATGATGCATATGGAATCCCATTCATTCGTCTACGCTCATCAAGTGTTTTTGGGCACTGAGTCTTGCTTAGAGTCATTCCATGAGACATGGGTAGGTAGCCTCGCTTGGAGTCCGCCATCTTGAACCTATCAAGCACCTTATTGATATAAGTGCTTTGACTAAGTCCAATCATCTTTTTAGATCTATCTCTGTAAATCTTGATGCCCAATATGTACTGTGCTTCTCCTAGATCCTTCATCGAAAAACATTTCCCAAGCCAAATCTTGACAGAGTTCAACATAGGAATGTCATTTCCGATAAGCAATATGTCGTCGACATATAATACTAGGAAAGCAATTTTGCTCCCACTGACCTTCTTGTATACACAAGATTCGTCCGCGTTCTTGATGAAACCAAAGTCACTGACTGCTTCATCAAAACGTATATTCCAGCTCCTGGATGCCTGCTTCAATCCGTAGATTGACTTCTTTAGCTTGCATACCTTTTTAGCATTCTTTGGATCCTCAAAACCTTCAGGCTGTGTCATAAACACAGTTTCTGTTAAAACGCCGTTTAAGAAAGCAGTTTTGACATCCATCTGCCATATTTCGTAATCGTAATATGCAGCGATTGCTAACATTATTCGAATAGACTTTAGCATTGCAACTGGTGAAAAGGTTTCATCGTAATCCACACCGTGGACTTGCCTGTAACCTTTTGCAACCAATCTAGCTTTGAAAACTTCAAGTTTCCCATCCTTGTCCTTTTTCAGTTTGAAAACCCATTTGCTTCCAATGGCTTGGTAGCCATCTGGCAAATCGACCAAATCCCATACTTGGTTTTCAGACATGGAGTCTAATTCAGATTGCATGGCTTCTTGCCATTGCTTGGAGCTAGGGCTCGTCATAGCTTGCTTGTAAGTCGCAGGTTCATCACTTTCAAGTAATAGAACGTCATAGCTCTCGTTCGTCAAAATACCTAAGTACCTTTCCGGTTGAGATCTATATCTTTGCGATCTACGCGGGGTAACATTTCTAGATTGACCATGATTCTCACCAGATTCTTCTAAAGATCTCTGAGTTTCATCCTGAATGTCATCTTGAGCATTCTCTAGAGTTTGTTGTTCAACTCGAATTTCTTCGAGGTCTACTTTTCTCCCACTTGTCATTTTGGAAATGTGATCCTTCTCCAAAAAGACACCATCTCGAGCAACAAACACTTTGTTCTCAGATGTATTGTAGAAGTAATACCCCTTTGTTTCCTTTGGATAGCCCACAAGGATACATTTGTCAGATTTTGGATGAAGTTTGTCTGAAATTAATCGTTTGACGTATACTTCACATCCCCAAATCTTAAGAAAAGACACATTTGGAGGCTTTCCAAACCATAATTCGTATGGAGTCTTTTCGACAGCTTTAGACGGAGCTCTATTTATAGTGAGTGCAGCTGTATTTAGTGCATGTCCCCAAAATTCTAATGGAAGTTCGGCCTGACCCATCATTGACCTGACCATGTCTAGCAAGGTTCTGTTCCTCCGTTCTGACACACCGTTCCATTGTGGTGTTCCAGGAGGAGTCAATTCTGATAGAATTCCACATTCTTTCAGATGGTCATCAAATTCATAGCTCAGATATTCACCGCCTCTATCAGACCGCAGTGCCTTAATCTTCTTGCCTAATTGATTCTCTACTTCACTCTGAAATTCCTTGAATTTGTCAAAGGATTCAGACTTATGCTTCATTAGGTAGACATAACCATACCTACTGAAGTCATCAGTGAAAGTGATAAAGTAGCTGAAACCACCTCTAGCATTTGTACTCATTGGTCCACATACATCTGTATGGATTAAACCCAATAGTTCATTTGCTCTTTCTCCAACTTTAGAGAAAGGTTGCTTCGTCATTTTGCCAAGTAAACATGATTCGCATTTACCATAATCCTCTAAGTCAAATGGTTCTAGAATTCCTTCCCTTTGAAGTCTTTCTAAGCGTTTCAAGTTTATATGGCCTAATCGACAATGCCACAGATAGGTGAGATCTGAATCATCCTTTTTGGCCTTTTTGGTATTTATGTTATATACTTGTTTGTCGTGATCTAATAAATAAAGTCCATTGACTAATCTAGCAGATCCATAAAACATCTCTTTAAAATAAAACGAACAACTATTGTCTTTTATTATAAAGGAAAATCCCTTAGCATCTAAGCAAGAAACTGAAATGATGTTTTTAGTAAGACTTGGAACATGGAAACATTCTTCCAGTTCCAAAACTAGCCCGGAGGGCAACGACAAATAGTAAGTTCCTACAGCTAATGCAGCAATCCGTGCTCCATTTCCCACTCGTAGGTCGACTTCACCCTTGCTTAACTTTCTACTTCTTCTTAGTCCCTGTGGATTGGAACATAAGTGTGAGCCACAACCTGTATCTAATACCCAAGAAGTTGAATTAGCAAGTATACAGTCTATAACGAAAATACCTGAAGATGGAACGACTGTTCCGTTCTTCTGATCTTCCTTTAGCTTTGGACATTCTCTTTTGTAATGGCCTATTCCATCACAATAAAGACAGCTTGATGTGGACTTGTCCTGCTTTGATTTAGCATTGCCCTTGGACTTTCCACCTTTCTTGAATGGTCTCTTTCTAGCCTTGAGTAAATCTTTGGCTTCACAGTCCAGTACTATTTCAGCCTTTCTGACAAGGTGAATAAATTCTGCAACTGTTTCTTCTCTTGGTTCACTTAGGTATAGTTGCTTGAAGCGACCAAACCCACTGTGTAGTGAATTGAGCAAGACAGAGACTGCCATCCTTTCGCTTATTGGTGTTCCTAGTAGACTTAGGCGATCAAAATATGAACACATAAGATCCACATGGAACCTCAGTGGGACGCCTACCCTTTGTTTAGTGCGAAGGAGCTGAACATGTGTTTCTTGGACCTCCATCCTATAACACCTGTTGGGAGAACTAACCTTTAGACCAGACATTGATTCAATCAACTCATGGACGTTCAGGTCCCTGTCCTCCGTACTTCCACGACAGATATCCCTCAGATTCTTGATGAGCGTAAAAGGTTCATAGGCTACAAACCTTCTAGCCCAATCATCAGGGATATTGTTCAGCATGAGACTCATAACCTTTTTGAGATCCGCATCCCAGGCGTAAAATCTCTCAGGGGTCATGTCTCTGGCATAGTAGCTTGGCATGGGATGTGACAGTACATACTCAAGTCCATTGAGTTTGACTATTTCAACTAGCTTAGCTTCCCATTCAAGAAAATTTGTCAGGTTCAGCTTGACCATAAGCTCAGAACCCATGATGATGTTTTGATTGTTGTTTGCCATATTAAAACTACAATTGAAAAGAATAAACAAATAAATAACCATTTACAGCTTCTCTTAATAAACTAAAATACATGCATAATTCAATGTTTATTAAGCATTTTATTCAAATTATGTGTTCCGGCAGGTGTGAATAAAATGATTCCAAGATCCTAAAATCATTGAAGAACTAAGCACAGTTTGTCGACTTAATCCTAGAACATCTTAGGTAAGCAAAAGCCTTTTGCTAATAGTCTAGAAACTATTCTTGGTTGATAGGTACGTCTAAGAACTTATTAGGTAAACCTATCGAATTTGCCACGACATAAAAGGACTCCTTACTTATATCGTTGAGTTTCACCAAAAGTAACATGTACTCACAATTATTTGTGTACCTTGCCCCTTTAGGACCAATAAGTAACACCTCGCTGAGCGAAAACTATTACTAGATTGATGTAAAGGATATCCAAGCAAGTGTATATTTTGGCATGGCACCTTTTAACTCAATTTTTAAGTTTGGAACTTAAGGCTCTTACTATGTTGGTTAGATTTTAAGTGAACTAAAATCCTTAATCATGCAACATAATCAAGCTTTTGATCTCATGCATTTTAAGACATATTTAAAACAATAAATAACTTAAAACATGCATAAGATATTTGTGATCTAGTATGGCCCGACTTCATCTTGAAGCTTTGACTTCAAAGTCCGTCTTGAAAATCTCCGTGGGAGGCACCATTTTCTTCAAATAGGATAAGCTATAACTAATTACAACTATTTGATGGTTCGCAGACCATATTTGAATTGAAAAATAACTTTGGTACTTTAGACCAATTACATTCAAATTAATGGTACGCAGACCATATTTTCTATCCTATTTGGGCCATACTAGTCACTTCATAACCTGCAAAACAGTACATATACAATATATACCATTCACCCATTCATTATCATGAATGGCCCACATAGCTGGTTAGTAAAACACATTATGCATCACGTAAACATTTGCAGCAATTAATCAAGGGCACCAATAATCTACCAATTATTCAGTCCTTATTAATTCTAATCAAGTTGTTTTAACCTTAAGGATTTGTAGACCTAATCAAGAGTTTATGACTAAAAAGCGCTCCCACTTAAACCAATAAATTCATATGCTTTATCAATTTTAAACATAAAAATGTATTTCTAGTCTAACCGGAAACATACAAATTTAATTAAAATTTAAAGCTCATATAAATTTATAATTGAATCCAAAAAGTTTAATTTAATTTCAGTCGTATTTAAATTAATTCATGATTTTAATTTTAGTAATATAATTAGAATAAATAACATTTATTATAATTATAATATTCAAAATTAAAATCCAAGAAAATAATTTAAATTATTAATTTTAAAATTAATTAAAATTACGTGAACTGAAATTTTCAAATTAAACATTCAAAACGATCTAATCGTAACGCAAACACCCTACGCGTTGCACGCCCATGGGCCGCACGCACACAGCCATTGCTGGCCATGTGCGCGCAGCCCATGCGCTCGTCGCATAGCTGCTGCATCCCTATCGCAAGCCTCCGCACGCATTGGTGCTCGCTGCGCGCGCCAGCGCTCATCGCACGCGGGCTATCGCTCACAGTGCGCGCGCGACATCGCTCGCTGTGCGCGCGAGCCATCGCTCGCTGGGCGCGCGACATCGCTCGCTGGGCGGGCGACATCGCTCGCTGTGCGCGCGAGCAATGCTAGGCGCAGCGCTCGTGGCACGCGAGGCTGCGCGCTCTTGTGCGAGGCAGCGCGCGTTGTGGCGCAGCTCGCTTGCTGCCCACACGCGACTGCCTTGGCTCGCCCTACGCCCATGCCCATTCGTTCATTGGTCGTGGCACACGACACAAGGCAGGGCTGCTGCCTTGTGCTCGTGCACTACGCCCTTGCTCATTGCATTCGTGCCGCATGGGCGACGAGCTCCCTTGCTCGTCGTCGCATGCCCGCATTATACAACACCCCTTAAGGGTAACACGAAGCGTCCATTGCTTCGTGCGTGCAAGTTATATGAACGAATCGCATAAAAATTTAAAATTTATATTTAAAATTAATGACAAATTAATAAATAATATTAATTTCATAATTTTAGGGCGAAAAATCGAAAATTTATTATCCAATTGATTTCCGATTGTTATGGATTCAAGTCTAGGTCATAAAAATTTAAAATTTATCGTAAATTTACAATTTTTATGGTGGTTTTTAATCATAGGTTTCTAATTAAATTACAATTAATTATGAAAATCAAATTAATTCTAAATTATTCTAATTTTCAACAAATTAATCATAATTACAAATTAGATTGCATAATTAACAAGACTAGGCATTCAAACTTGTTAAACATATGCAGTAGGTCAATCAAAAATTCAAGATTTATCAACAAGAATCGCAAATATTTAATTTAACATCTTAAATTTACGAAATTTTGCATTCGAAAAACTAAAACCTTCGAAAAGTCATAGTTAGGCTTCGAATTTGAGAATTCTGGGTTCGGCAGAAAAATACTAATTTTGTCAAAATTTTAGAATGCCTTTTACATGCGGAATTGACACAAAAATCACTCAATTCGGATGAGTAACGAAGAAACTGCCGAAAAACTGCGTACGTATAATTAAATAAACGCAATTTGCAATTAATTAACAATTACGAAAATTAATCACCCCTTTGATTCTTGCAAATTTGTAATATTTAACCATGTTCATGCAATTTAGATTATGAAAATAATAAGGGGCTCGTGATACCACTGTTAGGTTATGATACATATGATAATTCATAAATCATGCGGAAAAACCAATTAAGTGTTTGATGGTTTTTATCTTTAAAACCAATTTGCAACCAATAGGTGTTAGTCTATTCTTGCAAATCAACAAAATTTTAATTTTCTCATCAAAACACTAAGTATGTTTTATGGCCTTTAACCAACTAAAATATTTGAGTCTATATATGGCTTCTAACCATTTTAGGGAATCTAGGTTTCGTCATAGCTTTCTTATAAGTCACAAACTCATTTATCTACTTGATAATAGTTTGACTGCAATTGGTAGGTTTCTTCAGTATTTAATAGAAGAATCTCATAGCTTCAGTGACCTGAACTCTATGCCTAAATGGGTATAGAACATCAAACAATAGAATATCAATAGACAATTTGAAAGTCCTTTGAATATTCTATTCTCCTTGAAGCACTTGTTGTTAGGTTATGATACATATGACAATTCATAAATCATGCGGAAAAACCATAAACCCAGGAAAACATATTATTTACACATAATCATTTAGCATAGATTAGATGCATACTCTTTGTTGCGTGCCTTCCCTAGCTGCGCCCGAACCGAACAAGAACAAGTCTTTAGGACTCCAAGTGTCGTCCCTCCGTAGATAGTCCACAGCACGTCCGGATCCGCCTTAAGATTGACCAACTAGAATCGCCCTTAAGGTACTATTATTTTCGGCACTTTATAGGCAAATGTGTGACTGAATTTTTCTCTCAAAAACTCACTTTGAATACTTTTAAACTTGTGTTATAAATTTTGAGCCCTAGCCTCATATTTATAGCGGTATGGAAAGGGAATCGAAATCCTATTCAGATACAAATTAATCAAACCTAGAATCCTACAAGAACTCTAATTTAATTAATTTATCAAATAGAATTAGGAATTTAATCATTAACCGAACTCTGCATGTTTTAGGAAACGTGCACGAACACAAACTCTTGCTCACACACGCACGGCAGCCACGATGGGCCCCATGCGTGCGCGCGAGCAGCAGCCCACTCAGCGCCCGCGCGCGCTGCGCGCTGCGCGTGCTGTGCGCGCTGTGCGCGCTGCGCGCTGCGCGCAGCCTGCTGGGCCTGGCCTTGCGCTGGGCCTGGCGTTGCTGTTTGTGCGGCGCGTTTGGCTTGCTGGGCGATGGCCTGGCTTCGTGCTGGGCCTCGTCCGGCAGGCCTCGTCCGATGCTTATTCGTACGATGCGCTTCCGATTAAATTTTCCGATTCCGGAATTTATTTCCGATACGAACAATATTTAATATTTCCGATTCCGGAATTAATTTCCGTTTCGAACAAATATTTAATATTTCCGTTTCCGGAATTATTTTCCGATTCCGGTAATATTTCCGATTCTGACAATATTTCCGTTTCCGGCAATATTTCCGATTCTGGCAATATTTCCATTTCCGATAATATTTTCCGACACGTACCATGTTTCCGTTTTCGGCAACATCTACGACTTGGATAATATTTATATTTCCGATACGATCCATATTTCCGTTTCCGGCAATATCATCGTTTCCGGAGTATTCATTCCTTGCCTGTGACGATCTTAGCTCCCACTGAAACCAAGATCCGTCGGTTCCGAATATTCATAGATGGAGTATTTAATGCTATTAAATACTTGATCCGTTTACGTACTATTTGTGTGACCCTACGGGTTCAGTCAAGAGTAAGCTGTGGATTAATATCATTAATTCCACTTGAACTGAAGCGGCCTCTAGCTAGGCATTCAGCTCACTTGATCTCACTGAATTATTAACTTGTTAATTAATACTGAACCGCATTTATTAGACTTATCATAGAATGCATACTTGGACCAAGGGCATTATTTCCTTCATGTTGTTCGCCTCGAAGACTTTCGAGGTCTATTTTCTCCCACTTGTCATTTTGGAAACGAATCTCCAAAAGGACACTGATTATAGAAAACAAACATTATGTTCTCAAAAATCCATGGTAGAAACAATACCCTTTTGTCTCATTTGAATGAATCAAAATGAAACATATATCTATACTTGGGCCTTAGTTTGTCGGATGACAAACACTAAGCTCCCACTGATATATATATATAATATATGTAATATATATTATTGAAAAGATATTCTGAAATTACTTCTCAACAGCTTTGACGAATTTGGTTTAGTTTGGTGGTAGTTGAGCATTTTGTTTATAGAAATTCTAGGAAAAATCTTTATGATTCATCATTGATCGAATCAAGTACCAATTGACTTTGATCATTCTAACTTAGATATGTCATATCTTATGGAGCTAGATCGTGAAATTACAACACACAATCATTGATGATCATTTTTGGTCTTAAAATAATCATCGTCATGGTCTAACCTAGATCTTTATGATTTCTTGCCAAGTGGTAATTTTATACTTATCTATGAATCTTTGAACTAGCCAAACAAATTCAAAATTATATCACATTGAGTAAATAAACCAATATTCACTTAAATCCATGTGATATAATAAAGTCATAAAATCTTACTTTAGCTTTGAACTCTATTGTTCTAGGTGTTCTAACAATAGTTCATATCTTTTGTTACACTCAACAAGTAAGGCTATCTTGTCTTGAATGATCTAGAAATCAATCAACTTTCAAAAGTCCATCAAAATAGAGCTTTAGAATGTTAACTTGCTGACATGGTCTAAGTAACAATGCCAAAGATTAGTGGAACTCAAATCAAGAGATTGATTTGAACCTAGTAAAGTTTTTTATTGTTAAAGAGTTTTTTTGTTTTAATCAAGCATATTGACTCGACCCGTAAATGACCATTTCATTCAAATAACAAACAAACATTGTTTTTGTCTTTCTTGAATGTGAGTCTTTCTATGTTTGAAAACAGTAATTTAGGTATGCTGATTGTGGAACAAAATAGCCTTTAAGTTCCAGCCTTTGAAAGGACTTAAAACAAACTAGATGTTCTACAACTAATATAGCATTTCCATGCTTCATTTCCTACTTGTAGGTCATTAATGTAGACTAGCTTCCATTGTTTGAGTTATTACCGAAGTAAGAACCTCAATCGGTATATGATACCAAGGAAGTTTGATTGCTAGGTCACTTCTCTTTAAACATAAACTTATAGGTAGAAACAGAATCGTGAGTATGACATTTTGGTTTTGGTATCCTATAATTTCCGCAAAATGCTGCAAACAGGTCAATGGCGGGACTGTAAGTGAGATTGGCTGCATCATAGTAAAGGGCGCAGATGTTGGATTAGAGACTGCCCTTCTTCAGATGGTTCAACTTGTGGAGGCTGCGTAGTTGGCTAGAGCCCGTTTTTAGAAGTTGGCTAACCAAAGCTTAAGGTGTTTCTTCTAACTATAAGTTTCTTTTTTTTCATTACCATATAATCAGTATATCATGTTTTGTTATAAGTATCAGCATCTAGTCCTGTAGTATTAGATGATGCATATAGTTATATATCCTTAAGTGTGTAACTGTGTATCCCAAGTGGGCTACAATGCTGCATACTTCTTATATTGTGAATTTAGTATCAGGATAGAATATGACTTCTTTGGATTTATTTATGGCATTTCACTCCATTGTTAAAGAACTAATTCAAGATGCTTTTCACATTTCCCGAGGAGTAGTTAACATTGAATTTATCAAGTCAAGTCAACCAGAGATGCTCTACACATTTCCTAAGGAGTAATAACATGATCATAAATCATTTAAGTCAAAGAGCTATAGCTGGCATTATTTTTAATTAAAATGTTCATATGAACATGATGAACCAATTAACTTTAAAAGTCATTGTTTAAGGAGTACAAGTCTTAATCTAGCACAAATAGAAACAGCCACACTATTTTTTTTAGTATATACAGTATACCAAGTTAGCTAGCTCATTAACTCTCTATCCTCAGTTTAATATCTGAATCTTGGTCCAATATAATTTTATTTTCTTGTGCCTTATACTCTAGGAGCTTGTCCTGTGTATTGCTCAGTTTTATTCACAGGCTATTCGTGTGATTCACATGCACTAGTAGAAAAAACCCCTGTTGCAGCCCCCTTGTTGTAGCGTACATGTATTAATACGCTTCAACAAGCAGTCGGTCAACGCGGGTTAAACCCTTTAAAGGGTTGTTGCAGCGTACAAATTAATTGTTCCCTGCAAAAAAGTTTGTTGCAGCGTACGTTATAAAAGCCCCCTGCAATAGTCCGTTACTGTTGCAGCGTACATTGTAAAAGCCCCCTGCAATAACACATTGTAAAAGTTTTTCGCTGCAACCCAACCAGGTTTAGCAGGTTAGTTCAATTTAGACCAAAATAATCTCAAAACTCTAGACCAAAAATTTCATACTCCCGCCTCCCGAGCTCAACTCCCTTTTTCTTCCCTCAGCTTTCCTGCGTCGCAATCAATGTAGCTTCCTCGTCGGTGGTTCTCGCCAGTCGCCAGTGGGTCCTCTTTTCTCGCCTCCTCGTCAGTCGCCCTAGGGCTGAACTTAGAATATTTTCAATCTGAAAATTTTCAAAGCCTGCTCAAATTGACCTTCCCCCTTCTTCTTCTTCCCTCAGATCTCCTCTACGGACCGGCAAACACCACACTCAGTGGTGGACGTGAGGGCATACCCAGACGACCACGCACACTTCTTTTTCTCTCTCCTCTCACCTATACCGGAAAAAAAAACCCTAGAAGTCATGGGGCTGTTCCCGTGTTTCAATTGCTCAATATTCTGTTCGTTCCAAAGTTAGTAGGTCAAGGAGGTTTCAGAAGATTGGAGTTGGGGTTCCCATCTGCTGCAAAAGAAATACATTGATTGATTTTGAGGAAAGAACAAGCGCAAATGAGGTATAATCTTGTTTGATTTGTTAAATTTATGCAATTATTGAAAACCTTGTTGGATTTGTTGTTTAAATATTATGGTAAATGTGGTTTGTAATAAATTTAATTAGTTGATTTACTTATGCATATGGTTCATGTAGTTAATTTCTTTGTTTAATTGATTGATGAATCTGAATTTGAGTTTGAATCTGTATGAAAATAATCTGGGGTTCAGAAAACTAGGGTTACGAACATAAAGCAGCTTGTTACGGTAGAATTTCAAATTGGAGCCTAAAATAAGATTAGGACAGCTGGTACAATTCGATATCTCATACAATCAATAATTTATAGGTTGCAAAATTATAAACTGGCTCGCAAGTTTGATGGTTTAGGATTCTCTTATGTTGAATTGGATGGAAATTCTATAGCCTGTGAAATTTCAAAGTATACTTGGATGGCTTCTCCGGCATTGTTCTTAGATATTCGACTTATGTTGTTCCTCACTGATTTCACATTTCAGATAGTTTACTTGTTTAGGCTGGGAGTTCGGCTGCTCATTTCCGTTTTCTAAATAAGCTTTTATTCTTCACTTTACAGCCTTATTATCTTATGTAGTTGGGTGGTATTGGTGGCAGTCACATGAAACATAGCTTCCTTTTACAGTGAACAAAATTACTTTCTCACCCATATATGGTTTGGTTTGGTGTCGGGTCTGAGTTTATGCCTATTTCGGCTGTTTCTGTGCGCTTATCTTAATTCATGTAGGCGCGATGAAAAAGAAATTATAATCATGCCGCTGGAAAGCAACCAGGGTGTATGTTAAGTCCTTTCATGATTTTCATGCTTTTTGTACAGCTTGTAACTCGCCTAGTTTTTGAGCAAGGCAGCACCGAAGCAGCTGAAAATGTAGCAGATATCATGTCTACTTATTTTGTTCAAGAAGTTATCTCAGCATGTGTACCTCATGTTTATCCTTCACGGTGTGGCCATGGTTGGGCTTGTCTTCCATTGGTTGCATCCAGTGCCAAGATTAGCCTTGCAAGTCATTTACCGACATCTTCTGCTAGAGGGACTTCTGCAAGTGATGCCAACAGTTCCTTGGCTTCAGCTGGTATTGCTCAGTACCATCTTCAGTTAGACATAAGAAAGCATTTGGTCAAAATTTCACCAGTTAGAGTTGTACTAGCATGTATCTTCGGAGCAGTATATTATACAGTAGTAATGAGTCATCCATCCTCAGTCCCTTGAATGAAGAGCTGCTGCATTCACCTGATACTGACAGGATATTCTTTGAATTCGCTCTTGATCAGTCAGAGAGGTATGCAATGTTGTTGTATACTTGTATATGTCACAATAACTGACACAGTTTATTTAGGCTCAATAATTGACTGTTTTTGTTTGCAGATTTTAAACTTTGAACCGATAGATTCAGATGCAGACTAACCTTCACCGAGTTTCTGAGATTGCTGTAACACCCAAGGATACAGATGATGCTGGTGGGATACCGAACAACAGGATATCAATGAAATTGCGAACAACAGAGAATGATTTTGATTTTCGAATGTATCTAAGTGATGAAAAAGTGAAAATCTACATAAGTGAATTGCGAACAACGAAGGTTAGTTGTAATATTTGAATTTGGAGTTGTATACTTGTATTAGCGATTTTATGTTTTTAATTTGATAATTTTATTGCATTTTGATTTACAGAGAATATATATGGAAAATTAATATGGTGAAGAACCCTAATCCGCAATTTAATTGGTTACTGGATTTGGATTGATTTTGGACAAAATGGTTAGATTTGGATTCAAATTTTGTTTATTATGTTATTGTAATAACTTTTGATTCAATCTCTTAGATTTTCGTATAAATTTGTATGAAAAAGGAACAGTCTTCTTAGCTATTGATTTGTTTAATTTCTGCCATTGTTGTGATTATATGTTTGTTTTTCTGTCATATCTTAATGTCAATTGTTTGTTTGAAATCGGCATAAACAGATCCTATTGTTGTTAGATTGCGTAATCATTTGATAAACTAGCTCATTTTCTTCCGTGAGTGGTAGGTAGAAAAGTGTAGTTTGCTGATTTTTCCTTCCCTGCTATTTTTTTCTTATTAAATTCCAGAGGTTTAGGGTTTTTTATGCTCAAATTTCATGTATTTCTTGCAGATTTGATAGTATTGCTTGACGATTAGTTTAAATTGGTTGGAGATTTGATTGATTTTTTGCAATTATGCTTTTGTATGAATCATTTCGATTGAAGTTTTCTTTTGTCTGAATTTGTTATATTCAAATTCAGACAAAAGCATAATTGCAAAAATTCGATCAAATCTCAGGTTCTTACCAGATGAGCTTCTATTTGGATGTTGTATCTGTGTGGTGTACGTCTGACACCGTTCTAATGTGAAAATGTTCTCAAGCTCATATCGTTAAATAGTTCTTGTTATTGCATGCTACTTGGTCGAATTCTGATTAAAATTGCATGACATTATGGCACTTCTTTGGTTCCCATCAATGTAGTTTTCTTTCAATTGGCCCTCTTAAAAGATCAAAAAAGTAAATAAATATGATGGTAGTAAAATAGTGAAAAGGGTGAGAAAACCTCTTGCTGCTGTATGATGTGTAATCATTTACATGTCAATGAGTATATCTTTTACAAGATCCAAATGAACAAATACATCTCAGATAAGCGTATGCTTAACTAGTCTACTTTGCTAGATATTTAATCGTACTGCCGTCTATCGGTTACAATCAGTTTCAACCTTGGTTATGCCGACTGCAATTCGGGTTTATTTTGTTTATCAACTTATATTGTGGAATATTATTTTGGATGGCTAGATGCACTCCAATACAAAATTGTAAAAGGGATCTGCAATTCTGCATGCAATATAGTTATATTTTGCAAAATGAGGCATTGAGGAATATGATATTAACCAGCAAGAGAAAGCCTAAAGATAAGATAAAATGGATGAACTGTTTCTTCATGGAAGCAGAATGCTAAGTCTGTAAATTACTACAAGCTAAATTCTTCCTGACAGATTCTTTATCTTAATATGTTCTTATCATCTCATCCCATCAACTGGTAATCATTTTTTTTTATTTACATTTGACATCATTCGATGTTTCAGGTACGGAAGCAATTGAAAGATATTTCCCTTCAGTGGGATCTCATTCTTCTCTCTTATTTTTTGCAGTGTTGTAATTCTTTGTTTTCATCTAAGATTTTGCACCTCATCTTCATTGATTATTCTTGGCCCCTTATATTTGTCTTGGTTTGCGTGCAGCTTTGAAGAAATGCCTACAAACAGTTTTGCTGAAAGCAGGTATTTTTGTTCTTTCATTTGATAATCATGTCTACTTGTTCAACAATTTGACTAGCTGAAATACACAGACATACAGTTGGTGCCTTAAATTTAATATCCTAGTGCTTTTTTTTCCATGCAAATGTTATTCATGCAGTAATATGAGCTATTGTTAAAGAAGTAAAAATTTGTTTGACTTGCTGAATTTAAAGGAAGACTTTCAAATCCGCAATTTCTTTTTGTATATATTATGAGGCGTAAACGAGAAATCTATTGCTTCATATTCTGTTTCCATCTATTCTAATATTTAATGTAAACATCATGCCAAATGGCTTTCTGTGTCCTATCTTTCAGAAAACTAGTGGAGAGCTTGTGATGAGATGGTACTTCTCCAAATAATATTGAATTTCTATTTGATTTTTCTTTTTTTGCCCTATTAGAGTTTAATCTAGAAATTGTAAACAGGCCAAAGCCATTTCATTTTGCAATTTTTGATGAGGTCGATTCTGTTCTTATTGATGAGGGCAGAAACCCTTTACTGATAAGTGGACATGTAATATGCTTTCTATGTATAGGATGGGATAATAGTAAATTTCCTTGATAATTATAACTATGTGATTACATTGGAGGTCCACTAGCATCCCTCTGAAAGTGTCTCTCTCGTTATATATTTAGGCCAATGAAGATGCTGCCCGATACCCTGTTGCTGCCAAAGTAGCGGGTTTGCTTGTGCGGGGTATTGTAAGTTTTATGTTCCTCTTTTCAGCAATAAGTAGAAGTCGTGATTTGGGCTTCTCTTTTAATTGTGCCAAAGATCCTAAGAACACATTTTATTCTTATTAAATGATTAATATGCATATTTTTTAACTTTCTAAAACTCATTCCAATCTATGTATGCACATTTAAGGCTCATTGGGTCTTTATTGGTCATATTTAGAGCTAAAATGACATTTCCGCTCCCAACTTTGAACTAAAGAACCTAAGGACTCATTTGATTCTTATTACATGATTAATATGCATAGTTTAACTTTCTAAAACTCATTCTAATCTGTGTATGCACATTTAAGGCTCATTGGGTCGTTATAGGTCATATTTAGAGCTAAAATGACATTTACGCTCCCAACTTTGAACTAAAGAACCTATGGAATCATTTGATTCTTATTACATGATTAATATGCATAGTTTTAACTTTCTTAAACTAATTCCAATCTATTTATGCACATTTAAGGCTCATTAGATCGCAATAGGTCATATTTAGAGCTTAAATGACATTTCCGCTCCCAACTTTGAACTAAAGAACCTAAGGACTCATTTGATTCTTATTACATGATTAATATGCATAGTTTTAACTGTCTTAAACTAATTCCAATCTATTTATGCACATTTCAGGCTCATTAGATCGCTATAGGTCATATTTAGAGCTTAAATGACATTTCCGCTCCCAACTTTGAACTAAAGAACCTAAGGACTCATTTTATTCTTATTACATGATTAATATACATAGTATTAACTTTCTGAAACTCATTCCAATCTATTTATGCACATTTAAGGCTCATTAGATCTTTATAGGTCATATTTAGAGCTAAAATAACATTTACGCTCCCAACTTTGAACTAAAAAACCTAAGGACTCATTTGATTCTTATTAAATGATTAATATGCATATTTTTAACTTTCTAAAACTCATTCCAATCTATGTATGCACATTTAAAGCTCATTGGGTCGTTATTGGTCATATTTAGAGCTAAAATGACATTTCCACTACCAACTTTGAACTAAAGAACCTAAGGACTCATTTGATTCTTATTATATGATTACTATGCATAGTTTAACTTTCTAAAACTCATTCTAATCTGCGTATGCACATTTAAGGCTCATTGGATCGCTATAGGTCATATTTAGAGCTAAAATGACATTTACGCTCTCAACTTTAAACTAAAGAACCTATGGACTCATTTGTTTCTTATTACATGATTAATATCCATAGTTTTAACTTTCTTAAACTAATTCCAATCTATTTATGCACATTTAAGGCTCATTAAATCGCTATAGGTCATATTTAGAGCTGAAATGACATTTCCGCTCCCAACTTTGAACTAAAGAACCTAAGGACTCATTTGATTCTTATTACATGATTAATATTCATAGTTTTAACTATCTTAAACTAATTCCAATCTATTTATGCACATTTAAGGCTCATTAGATCGCTATAGGTCATATTTAGAGCTTAAATGACATTTCCGCTCCCAACTTTGAACTAAAGAACCTAAGGACTATTTTATTCTTATTACATGATTAATATACATAGTATTAACTTTCTGAAACTCATTCCAATCTATTTATGCACATTTAAGGCTCATTAGATCTTTATAGGTCATATTTAGAGCTAAAATAACATTTACGCTCCCAACTTTGAACTAAAAAACCTAAGGACTCATTTGATTCTTATTAAATGATTAATATGCATATTTTTAACTTTCTAAAACCAATTCCAATCTATGTATGCACATTTAAAGCTCATTGGGTCGTTATTGGTCATATTTAGAGCTAAAATGACCTTTCCACTCCCAACTTTGAACTAAAGAACCTAAGGACTCATTTGATTCTTATTACATGATTAATATGCATAGTTTAACTTTCTAAAACTCATTCTAATATGCGTATGCACATTTAAGGCTCATTGGGTCGTTAATTCGTTATAGGTCATATTTAGAGCTAAGATGACATTTACGCTCCCAACTTTGAACTAAAGAACCTATGGACTCATTTGATTATTATTAAATGATTAACATGCATATTATTTAACTTTCTTAAACTAATTCCAATCTATTTATGCACATTTAAGGCTCATTAGATCGCTATAGGTCATATTTAGAGCTAAAATGACATTTACGCTTCCAACTTTGAACTAAAGAACCTATGGACTCGTTTTATTCTTATTACATGATTAATATGCATAGTTTGAATTTTCTTAAACTCATTCCAATATATTTATGCACATTTAAGGCTCATTGAATCGTTATAGGTCATATTTAGGCTAAAATAACATTTTCCTTACTCTTGACTCGTATTCTAGACTATTAGGACATTGTCATTAGTTGCTTGAATGTTAAAATGTGATATTTAATTTGCATTTAATCTAATGCTTAATTGAAATTTTTGTTTTTGTAAAGGTCTATACTCTGAGGAATGCGCCTTATGCTAGTGAGGAAATTGATGTGGTTCGTGAGCAATGGGCTAAGTTTTTTACCAGCAAATATTTATTATTGGCCTGAGCGCGCTTGATCGAGTTGGTTTAGATGTTATAGAACAATCTTTTATATTAAAATTTATACGTACGTTGAAATTGGAACATATATTTAAATGTACGTGCACTTTGGTTTCATGTATACAAAACAATAATTATTGTTTTTATATTCGTTATACAGGTTGTGATATTTTATTATTGTTGTGACAGGTTTCTATATTTGGTGCAAGGCACTCTAGGTATCCCTGAACAAAACAAAAATTTTCCCGCCAAAATTGCTTTGTTGCAGCGTACATATATATGTGTACGCTGCAACAAGGGTGTAAAATTTGGTAAAATTTCAGACTTGTTGCAGCGTACAAATAGATGTACCCTGCAATAGGTGGGGTCTTTTGCAGCGTACATGAATTTGTACGCTGCAAAAAGTCAAAATTTTGGCCAAATTTTTTACACTTGTTGCAGCGTACATGCATATGTACGCTGCAAAAAAGTACTTTTCGCAGCGAACATTGTACGCTGCAACAAGTCCAGACTTGTTGCAGGCCCCCCAGTTGCAGCATACGATGTACGCTGCAACAGGGGTCTAAAAGCCCGCTGCAACAAGTGTTTTTTCTACTAGTGATGCTATATATTGCAAGTTTTAGGAAGTCACTGTACCTTTTTTTGCCTTATTTCATGTCAAGATTGTAGCAGTTATTGTTTTTCTCAACACTCTTTACCAGTTATTGTGCTATGTTGTAGGTAGTCTGTTGTGTTACTAATCGTATTTTATTAACCAATGAACTTGACCTTTCAAAATGCTCCAGGTAGTAAAGTTGAAAGCATTCAACAAGTTTGAAACTACGTCAGACGCATGTGCAACTACTACTTTATTGATCGACAACAAACCTAGCATAGGATTTATTGACCCTAGGTAGTGTTTGGATACAAGCATTTGATTTTTGGAACATAACATGGTAGCATGGACGTGTAGTACACTAGTTGTATGAGTTAGTTTAAAAAAAATACATGTTGGTTATGCTTGCATGTCCATTCAGTGCTCCTGTTAAAAAAAATTTGATCGTTTGTTAAGGTGTTTAACCAAGTTTCTAAGTATTGTAATAGACGAACAGGGCCCTTCTTGCATGTGTTTTTAATTGTTGGGAGACTGGCTTGACTAGTTGTTGAAGTATTGAACCATGTGTCTAGGCCTTATGTAGTATTGTAATAGAGCCCTTCTTGCATGTGTAATTTGCATTTTCTGGTCCATGTTATGGTTGTTGCTTTTTAATCGCAAGTTCTGGTGCATTATAGGTCGGACTTTTGGGTATGGCACGGTCACTTCAAAGTGATCTCAATCAGATTGCTGAAACTACTGATACATCAACACCAGAGGGTCTAAATCATGTTTTAACTGGTGGGTCTTTCTTTCTAGTGTCTTTTGACATTAATTTCTGTCTCCTCAAAGTATTATGTCAATTTATGTTATTTCGTTCTATTGAAGGGCATGAAAAGCTTTGTGCCATGTGACTTATGACTGTTGTATTAAAATGTTATATCTAGTATTTGAAAAGCTTTCGGGAGTAGATTTTTGGATACCTTTCCTAGCTTAAAATGAAAAAGTCGGTCATTATTAACAAAAATAGTCGTTTTCGCTCCTAACTCTCAACTAATGAACCAAAATAGGACTTGAAATGAATCTTAGTAACCTCTAACTAAGCATATCAAACATAAAAAAGATTTAGAAAGTGTCCTTAGGTTCATTTGTTGATATTTGGGATCGAAAATGCCATATTTGGCCAAATATATCCTATATCGAGCCAAATGAGCCTTAGATGTGCATAAAGAACATGAAATGAAACTTAGTAACCTCTAAATAAGCATATGAAACATAAAAAAGGTTTAGAAAGTGTCTTTAGGTTCATTTGTTGGTAGTTGGGATCGAAAATGCCATTTTTGGCCATAAATGACTTATATCGACCCAAATGACCCTTAGGCGTGCATAAGGAAGTTGAAATGAGTTTCATAAACATATAACTAATCATATGAATCATTAAAATGGTTTAGAATTTGAATATAAGTTCGTTTGTTGATAGCTGGGATCAAAAATGCCATTTTAGGCCATAAATGACCTATATCGACGCAAATGACCCATAGGCGTGCATAACGAACTTGAATTGAGTTTCATAAACATATAACTAATCATATGAATCATGATAAAGGTTTGGAATTTGAATATAAGTTTGTTTGTTGGTAGTTGAGATCGAAAATGCCATTTTTTGCCATAAATGTCCTATATCGACCCAAATGACCCATGGGCGTGCATAACGAACTTGAAATAAGTCTTATAAACATATAACTAATCATATGAATCATGAAAAATGGTTAGAATGTGGAAATAGGTTCGTTTGTTGGTAGTTGGGATCGAAAATGCCATTTTTGGCCATAAATGACCTATATCGACCCAAATGACCCATAGGCGTGCATAACGAACTTGAAATGAGTCTTATAAACATATAAATAATCATATGAATCATGAAAGTTATTTAGAATATGGAAATAGGTTCGTTTGTTGGTAGTTGGGATCCTGAAAATGCCATTTTTGGCCATAAATAACCTATATCGACTTAAATGACCCAAAGGCGTGCATACCGAACTTGAAATAAGTTTTATAAACATATAACCAATCATATGAATCATGAAAAAAGTTTAGAATTTGAATATCAGGTCGTTTGTTGATAGTAGGGATCGAAAAGGCCATTTTTGGCCATAAATGACCTATATCGACCCAAATAAACCATAGGCGTGCATAACGAACTTGAAATGAGTTTCATAATCATATAACTAATCATATGAACCATGAAAAATGTTTAGAATGTTGAAATAGGTTCGTTTGTTGGTAGTTGGGATCAAAAATGCCATTTTAGGCCATAAATTACCTATATCGACGCAAATGACCCATAGGCGTGCATAACGAACTTGAATTGAGTTTCATAAACATATAACTAATCATATGAATCATGATAAAGGTTTGGAATTTGAATATAAGTTTGTTTGTTGGTAGTTGAGATCGAAAATGCCATTTTTTGCCATAAATGTCCTATATCGACCCAAATGACCCATGGGCGTGCATAACGAACTTGAAATAAGTCTTATAAACATATAACTAATTATATGAATCATGAAAAACGTTTAGAATATGGTAATAGGTACGTTTGTTGGTAGTTGGTATCGAAAATGCCATTTTTGGCCATAAATGACCTATATCGACCCAAATGACCCATAGGCGTACATCACGAACTTGAAATGAGTTTCATAAACATATAACTAATCATATGCATTATGAAAAAGGGTTAGAATGTGAAAATAGGTTCGTTTGTTGGTAGTTGGGATCGAAAATGCCATTTTTGGCCATAAATGACCTATATTGACCCCAAATGACCCATAGGCGTGCATAACGAACTTGAAATGAATCTTAGTAAACTCAGAAAGTCGTTTTCGCAACCAATATAATTTCTGTTTTTGCATATGAAACTTAATTTAATTTATGCATGTACGTTGTTCTTTTAAAGGTTTTCAAATATTTCAAAGATTGTGAACTACCCTCAGTATAAATAGAGCAGGCTTGTAGTTATCCGTGACTCTTACATTACTTTGTAATTTATTGATTTAATTAATTACATTTGAATTAATTCGGTACTATTATTGGAAATTTGAAATTTATATCATTTTTGAGGAATGTCAAGCTGATATTTGGTGAAACAGTATTCTATAAATTATAATGCTGAATTTTATATTGCAAAAACAGAAATTATATTGCAGAATGAGGAACTATATTGCAGATTTTTTTTATAAAAAATAAAAACTCAAAAGTTGCCCTTGTTTGCAACAAGAGCAACTTATGTGAAGCTTATAAGTTGCCCGTCGTTAACCTATCGTAAAAGACATTTGCGACGGTTGTTCCCGTCTTTATTTGGTTGTTATCCCATAGCAAAATGCTTTTACGACGAAAAGTTTAACACGTCTTTATTAGGTTGTCATTATATATACAAATTATTGACTGCTTCCACAATTTTCATCTTTTTATCCCATCACAAACTCTCTGTTTATCTGTATAATTTCTTACGCCCACTTATCTTTGTTAATATATATTTCTCCTATTATATTCTTATTTTGCAAACTTTAGCAGCTAAAAGTGGTAATACATTAAGCAAGTCAAACACAAATATCTAGCTAAGATTTTGGATTAAGCATATAATTAAGTCGACCACGTCCAATAATTATGTTTGGGATACCAAATAGGGAATCTATATAATATTTACTTGGCTAACATTGGTTGACGCCTTCCCTCTAATTACGCCACCACAGTGCTTTCCACTCTAAAAGATACTTCTACGAACTAACCTCCCAGCTTTGTTCTTTCTGTGAACCATACATAGCTCCTCTTTATTTTATTTTATTAATACACAAAATATTACGAAATATTAATTCCACCGCAAAATCACGTAACAAATTTCTGTTTGGTCCAATAGTATCCACTTTTCTATCATAAATTTAGTTATAAATCCAACTGAATCTTAACACAAATATAATAACCAACCAAATATTCTATCAACTACCAATTAACAAGAAACACTCAAAATCAACCCCCAAAAAAATCAACATTGTATTTGTATGACTGCATTACTTACAAAAAATGTGTTGATACCTTCAATACAATGCAGTTTTAGTGTAGAATTAGCAATAAACGCACCACTTGAAGTAGTATGGTCATTAATCCGGCAATTCCACAACCCAAAAGCCTACAAAATGTTTATAAGCTCATCGGCTTCACGATCATCGTCCAACACCCTAGGATCTTTGCGTAACATAACCCATATTACCGGGTTCCCGGCAACCACGAGTATTGAGAGGCTTGATGAACTCCACGACGATATCCATGTCATGGTGTTTAGTCTAGTGGGTGGTGACCATAGTCATCGTCTTGTGAATTACCAAGGTACCATCTCTTTGCTAGAGGAAGCTAAGGCAAATGTCTTTGGTGGCCTAAGGAGGACTTTTGTAACGGAGAAGTATACTGTTGATGTTCCCAAAGATAGTAACAAGGAAGATACTCGTTTTTTTGTAGATACGTTGGTCAAATTCAATCTCAGATCTTTAGCTCAAGTTGCTGAGCATATTATATTTTAGTTTATGTACAAATTTAAACATATTCAATTCCCTTCCTTATATATCAACTCTGATTTTTGAAGGACTTGTGTGCTTCCTTTTTTATTTTTACGGATTCATAATTGTTTTATTTCACGATTTAATTAAATTACTTCCTTACAATTCTCCTTCAATTAACTACTGCATTAATACAATTAAACTTTTGTTTTCCTTATATTTGTTGCATATTGTTGGAAATATATAGGTGTATTCAAAAGGCTACACAAGGAATAGTATGAAAAATAAATCGTTCAAAATAAATAATGATTTGGTGTATCGTGCAATTAGGAAACATTGACTTGGATACAACAATTCGGCAATACCGGGGAGTTCAATTGTATAGAAAAACGAGTAGAAAAAAGACTTAGGGTGCGTTTGGTTGGGGGTAATAATCAAAGGGAATAAGAATGGACTGTAATCATTCCTTTGTTGTTGTTTGTTAGACCTCTTTTATCATTCCCTTTACCCTTTTTTCTTTTTGAGTTTACCCTAAAACCCTCTACACTCATTCCCCACCCCCCCCAAGACTTTTGCATTCCCTTTCCTCTCTTTACTTCCCCCACCTCCTCTCTCTCTCCTCTAACCCTAGATCTAAACTCCGACCACCCGACCACCAAGCTCCGGCTGCCTTCACCATCGTCGACCACCGTCACCGACCATCTACACCGACACATACACGCCTGCTCAGATCAGCCACGCCGAAGGGAGGGGGAGGGGCGACGACAGAGGGGAGAGGGAAAAGGAGGGGAGTGGCGGCGACGAAGGGGAGGGGGAGAAAGAGTGGCAGCGACGAAGGGGAGGGGTGGCGGCGACGTGGGGAGGGAGAGAAGGATAGGACATCGACAGAGGGGGAGAGAGAAGGAGGGACGGTGTCAGAGGAGAAGGGGACGGAGGGCCGGCGACGGCGGCGGGCGGCGACAAAAGGGTGGTGAGATAGGAGATGAATGAAAAATGAATAAAACCATCCCAAACAATTTTTTACATCAAAGGGAATGATTTCCATTCCCCTTCTATCCCATTCTTGATTCCATTCCGTTTACCCCGTGCGAACCAAACGCACCCTTAGGGAAACGCATTACGATTATGTATATCATTATTTAGAAAAGGCTACATGTACACCTAGTGTACAAAGTATCTTGTACATCACCAACAATAAATTGACAAATCAGCAATCCCCACTAAAAAAAGAAGGGGAAAACAAAACTAAAACAAAGTTTTTGGGCGGTATTTTTTTCATCAATTGCGCCATGAGACACTTGTTGAGCGGGATAATTTGGTTGAGCGTCAAACATTGCGCTACAGCAAATTGTAAATAGTATTTATCTCCTTCAACCTTTCATCTTCTTCAATTTTCTTTTCCACCATTAATAACCAGGAAAACTTCCATTTCTGTCACTATAGGTAAAAAAAATTCACAAATTTTTTATTTTATCTTCATTTACACGAGTAATTCTTGAATGGTTTTCGAATGGTAATGATTTCGTGTGTTTACTCAACGTTTGTAGTATATAAATTGGATATTTCATTAAAAAACTTCCCTTTGTGATTATTGCACACAACCTGTTTGATGAAATTACCAAAAGAGAGTTTTATTCATATTTTACACTCATTTGATTTTTTGTATCTTTATTTACATTTTTTGGGTTAGGAAAACTCATTTGATTAAATTTGGGCGAAGATGGATGAGGTTGTTCAAGGTACTCAATTTCTACCATTTCAGTATCAAATATGACAAACAAGAGCGCAGATATTGGGTCTGCTATGGGCTCTCATAAGATGTTTATTTATTTCTCTCCCTTACAATGCCATTTGCTTAAATGGAGGGCTGACATCATGATTCTATAGAAATTGCGAGTGATACATGATAAACTTTTGAGCAGGAAGATTGAAGAACCAAGGTTAGACATCATGAAGGGTAGAGTGTGGTTGCTGCTTTTACTGATTGAACCCGATTTTAATTAGATAGAAGTTGATTTTTACAAATTAATTTGTAAGTTGAAAGTTGGTTGAACATGTCTCTTAATCACTTGCACATATGGGGTTAATACATCTTCAAATGAAGTGGCTGCAGCATTCATAATTCCTGGTTTGATTGTCCGGCTTCAAGGTTGTTATGAACAGATTAAGTTATGAATCATCTTAACCTAATCTGTTTATTCTTCACATTAAGGTTGTTGTCTCCCACCTCCAGTATGTAGTGAGCATTTTCTGACATAACATGTGTCTGCAACTCTTGGAGAAACCAAACCAAAATATAGATTAAAGGGATTTCAGTTGTCTGCAGCTCTTATGTGTTGATACCTCTTGCCACAATAGTGCCTACTAGGCTACTACACTACTTAAACATTTATCCTATTTGCGCACACCCGTTCAAATCCTTACAAACTTTTAACTAAAGATTTATAGGATCATTTCAGTTATAAGGAAATCAAAACACTAGGTGTATTTTTTCAACTTTTACTATGATTTTATGGCAACTCGTTAGTTTTATGGAGATTATTTGAATATTTATTGTCCCCATGGTCAAAGGGATATATTGATAATATGATTATATTTTTTAATATATTTATATTGGTATAAAAAAACAAGGACTAATAATAGAATATAACGATACCAAAAAATAATTAATCATCTCGAAGGTGATTTTTCATGACTTATGTTTAACGTTTTATAATATTTACAATCTCCAAAAATTAATAATGTGTATGTTGTAAATAACTTGTTTTATTCGTAACTTCGAAAAGTAATATGTTGTGTACACATTATGTATATTGTACTTGGTGGTAATTGTCCAAATGAGATATGTATCTCCTAATATTTTTATGGGCATGTTATAATATAAGTTGTTTACATCTTTTGTAGCACAGAATGACGATCCACCACCCTGATAGAAAAATTAAGCTGCTTGAGTTTCTAATCTATTTGCGTTAACAATTTTTTTATTAACTTTGACAATATATGATTATGTGGGGTCATTTCACTTTTAGAGAAATCAAACCTAAATAAACTCAAATAAAATAAGGATGATGTGCTAATAACCCTTGCCACAACCGTCACTATTACACTGCTTGAACTTATATCTTATTTGTGTGCCCGTGTTCGCATACTAACAAGAGCAAAACAAATTTTCTTTTTGAACTTTTAATAAAGACTTTTGGCCGGAATCATTTCAGTTATAAGGAAATCAAAACGTTGGATTTTTATGATATACACAAAAGCTAATAATAGAATATAACGATACAAAAAATAGTTAACGATCTTGAAGGTGCTTTTTAATAACGTATTTTTTAACCTTAAAAATATTTACGATCTCCAATTAATACTCCGTATGTTGTAAATAAATCATTTAGAACGTAACTTCGAAAACTAATTTATGTTGTATATAATGTAACTTCGAAAATTAATATGTTGTGTATAAGTTATGTAAATGTTTTGGTGGTAATTGTCCAAATGAGATATGTAAATCCTAATATTTTTATGAGAATGTTAATAATCTATGTTGTTTAGATCTTCTATAAAATAAAATGACGACTGTAGGGGGGTTTTTTTTTTGCACGTGTTTCTCGTTCTACAAGAGGGGCGGTTCTTTAGAAAACCATCTGCATCGATCGGAAGTTGATGGAAACGACGGCGGCGGCGAGGAGTCGACGACTTCTTCCTCTCTTTCTTTCGCCGTTCGCTCCCTGATTCTGTATGTTCCGGCCTTGACATCGACTTTCCTCTCCATCACCACCGCCGTCACCTCTTCTGCTGTTACAAATAATCACAAATTAGGGTTTTAAAAATCAAAATCGGGAAATTGAAGATTTCAGAGGAGAGAGAAAAGAGATAGCTAGATAAAGGAGAGAGATGGAAAATTTACCTCAACAAGCCACCATCTATGTCTTTTCCGTCGTCTTCTCCGTCATCTCCGGCCGCGATTCAAGCGCGATCCGCCACTTTTTCTGTTACAAAATGAATTTCAACTTAGGTTTTCGGAAATAAAAATGGAGAGCACGAAGATTTTCAGAGGAGAGAGAGTACCAGAGGAGATCAACGACGACGGCGAGAAGTTGTTCGCTTCTTCATCCAAATCTGCTGCAAACCCCTAATCTAATGAAAGGAGGAAGAGAGAGAAAATGTCTGAGAGAAATGAAAATAAAAATGAAAAATAAATCGCAAAATGTAATATATATTTTCGATTTTTGACGCTGACATCAGCAGTGTACAAGGCAGCTTATGTGGCACCTTAGATGACAACAAGGCGGTCTTTCCTGTAAGACCGTCTTTTACAAAAGTTTGTATTTATACTTTGGACACATTTTCCAAAACATAAAGTACTTTTTGAAACGGAGGTAGTATTTCGTAGAATTCCTAATTCTATCTCGACAGGATTCCTTTCCTTAGAAATACTTCCTCTATTTCTTTTTGTTTGTTACGTATTCATTTTAAGGTGTTTCACAATGTTTGTTACGTGGGAGAATCTTTCCTTTTATAATGTATTATTTTATCATTTTTGTGTCATCTTTTAATTTTAATTGGTCCAATTTTTTCAACTCATTAAATTTCTTTACAATTTTTCAAGTATGTTAAGTTAACAATCTTTGTGCTTTTCCATTATTGGTTCATTTTGATAAATAAAACAATCTTATTAGTTGTTGTAATGATTAGTGGATTAAGGTTTATTATTTTAATAAAAAAGAAAAAGAATCTTTATTATATATTAATAAACGTGCAAAAGTCCAAACGTAACAAACAAAAAGAAACGGAGGGAGTATAAAACAACAAATAATGATTACACTCAGCATTACCTTTTATCCTCAAATTTTTCCATTTTATTTCTTTTTCTAAAGTTATATGAAACATGTAATTATGATCGTAAGTGGCGACTAGTAGCCGCCTAATCCAACTCTTTTACCAATGAAAGGGTAATACTCAGTAAGTCAGTAATATTGGTGTCTTCTAAATAGCCAATTATATACTTCCACCTAATTGCTTAAGGAGTACTAGTGATGAGGTATCTGTATATCTGCATCTGTTCATGTATGCATCTGTTCCTTTTTGAACCAATACATTATTGCCTCTTTCATTATTATTTAAATAATTGTTTAACAATATTATATACTCCGTATTAATATTCTTTGTCTCCTGTCTACGACTATTATAAATACAACATACAACAAATGTATTTTCTTCAAACAAAACAAAACAAAAACATAAAATATTTAATTTACATATGACGGTAATCATCCCAGAAATCAGGCAACCGGTAACGGCAAATGTGTTGTTACCTCCAATAAAGTGCAGTTTTAGCGTAAAACAAGCTATAAACGCACCCATTGAGGTGGTATGGTCTATCGTCCGTCAATTCGACAACCCAAAAGCATACAGGATGTTTATCGGTGAATGTTCTTCAACTTCTACGTCTAATGCCGTTGGATCTTTCCGTAACATAACCTTTGTCCCCGACTTTGCGTCCACAGTCAGCATCGAGCAGCTTGATGAACTCAACGACGAGAAACATGTAATGGTGTATAGTGTCATTGGTGGAGATCATTGTAGTCGCCTCCCTAATTACCAAGGTACCATTTCTCTAGTAGAGGAGGCTAATAAAGATAAATGTGATAGTTCTCAAAGGGGGACAATTGTAACGGAAAAGTATACCGTTAATGTGCCGGATGATAGTAATGTGGAGGAGACTCGTTATTTGGTGGATACGTTGGTGGGATTCAATCTCAGATCTTTAGCTCGCAATGCTGAACGCATTCGACCTAATTAATTCGTTGATGACTTTTTTTTTCATTTTTTTCCCAATTTTTCTTTTCCAAAGGAGCAGCTTCCTTTGATTTATGTCATTGTTTTTGAAGGAGCTATTTCCTTATTTTGTGAGGGAATTGATTCCTTTTTCTTAATATACATAGAACATTATGTAATGTTTTTGGTGATATTCATCATTGTTTGACTTCATGAGTTAAATAAATAAATACCAAGTATTATATATTGTTTTATAATATATATTTTCTTCATTTCTAAAAGTTTTTTTTTATCGTATTCCGTTTTTGAAATTTTTTTACACATTACATTATTCTCTCATTTGATCCACCATAATATGTAACTTGTAATATTTGATTGTAGGAATTCACCTTATTCATTAACTATATTTTAAATTGATGTTTGGTTGACATGAAATAAATGGGAAAATAATTTCCTTGAAAGTGGAAGATTGTAGAATTGTTTGGTTGACAGAAATATGATAAGTCATACTTCTTAGGAAGTTCCACTTCCTACAAAACGGGGGAAGTTAATTACCTAGATTCTCCTAGGTAAGTGGAACTTCCCATGGAATTTCCTTCCCATGTTTAACCAAACTAACCTATTTTCTAGAATATGCTTATACGGGGAAAATACTAAATTCTTCCTAAAAAATTTTACTCCACAATCAACAAAACGACTCCTAACATTAATTTTCACTAATTTTTTCACTTAATACCCCATCGCATACTCATTAAATTTCTTAATCGTCGAGCATGTAGTTGAAGTAATGTGAAGCGAAAAAATTTTGATCAAGGAATTTCACCATTTTCTCACATGTAATTGGCTTAATTTGCATGCTCGATCCCTCCGTCTTCAAACAACTAGGTGTGAGACACGTTGCTATAACTACATTACACGTGCCGCATTCTTCATTTGTTTATGTAACTGTAAATTTGTAATACTCCCTCCGTCTCGGAATACTCGACCCGGTTTAATCGGCACAGAGTTTAAGGGACTTGAATTGACTTATTTAATTTAATAGGTAGTAGTTGATAGTGGGGTATTATTTTAATGTAGTTAGTGGGAGGTGGGTTAAGAGGTGGGGTTGGGGAAGAGTAGGGATTGAATTTTTAATTATTTTTTGTATGGAGTAGGGGGTAGGTGGGTTAATAGGAGTGGAGTAAGAAATAATATAATATTGTTAGAATATTTCCATTTTTAGAAACAGGTCAAGTATTAAGGGACGGTCCGATAAGGAAAACAGGTCAAGTATTCCGGAACGAAGGGAGTACTGCTTAATGTAAAGTCAAAATGGTAGCCTATAACTTCCTGGTCAAGCAGATTTTTCAATAAATTAAACTTGCACCAATTTCCCGCTGTGATATCTTTCCTCTAGTCCACTTAATTTATTTACGGCTAAAGTAATTAAGAAAATAAGCATGGAAAATAAATAACAACTTTCTACCAAAGCTCCAGAAGGAATCATCCTAGCAACTGTTTTGGCGCCCAATAAAAGCCCACTTAAATAACACAACATAATTAGCTTTTCTTTTCAAAGGCTTTATACCTCATATAAGCGGCCTAAGGCCCATTTGTAGTAAAGCCCAATTATATTTACTATACAAATACTATAAATTTATCGCCCTAATGCACATATCAAGGTACGTTTATTTATTGCTTTCACACTTACATTATATAGAGAACTTTCTCTAAATCTGAACCTAGTGCTTGATTAGACATCAGAGAGGCTTTCCTCGGAATCACCCCTTAGACCAATACCTTACTTGTGTGCAGGTAATTGTGGACTTACAACACTCAAGAACAAGCTAGATCTTCCACACTACGAAAGGACCTTCAATCTGAATCCCAATGTTTTATACCCGAAACAATTTGGCGCCATTTGTAGGAAGATATTACAAAGCTTTAAAAAATCATCCATTTTATTTCCAAAATAGAACACATCAATTATGCAGACAATGAATCTGGATCAGGGTCTGGATTTGAAACGCATGCCCACTCTAATCCGAGAAGGACAACGCATACTCATACAGTTGCCTTTAGGCCTCCGGTCCCGACAACGGAACAACTGAACGCAACCATGACAAGAATGCAAGATTTCTTTGCATAAGACAAAGAACGTAATGCAAGAAACGACCGCTGCACTCACCGGAGGACCAGGCGCCGACTGGATCTAGAGCCACAACCGAGCGGTGAGCTTTCCAGGTCTAACTAAACTCTTCCACCAATGTCGGGAACTCACCTGAGATCCGAGTGGATGGAGAGTACCTTAAATTCTAAAGAAGCGGCCCAAGCACGACCAAAATGATATAGGGAACCTACTCGGATCCCCGAACCTTCCGAAGCAAAGGGACCACTGCCAGCCGACCTACATGGATCTGAAGCAGCGTGCATAGTGTTGTGGGTAAATCTACCCGGTCTACGTGAGCCAAACCGTAAGTTCCACGTGGCACTTCTTAAATATGTCAGCAAGCCACTTGGCTCACTTTCCCCTCCTTAAGGGACAAACATTTTGCAATATGCCCAATAAATTCCTTTGGCCCATGGCCCAAAAGAGGGATATGCTGATAGAGACACTTGTCTTCTCTACATTAATTAGCCAATCAAGACTCACCTATTTAGGGTAAAACCCATAAAGACACCAAGTATAAATACCCCCATTTTCCAAGAAAGGGGGGCACAAGTTTCATCACAGAAAATACCTCATCATTGATTACATCAACTCGCTCTCTCTATCTTAATTTAATACTATCTTATTCTTCTAAAAAACCCCAATCTTACTTAAGCATCGGAGGAAATATTCCTACGGGAATATTCTTGTTTTGCAGGTAGTTGGACCAGACGTGACGTGGACCGAGCTCTACTTGGACCGCATACCTCTTCGTCAGCAACATAAGGAAAAACTCCCACAACATTTGGAGTCGTCTGTGGTGAGGTAAGGAATCATGGTAGACGTCCAGCACTCTGGTAACTCACCGAACGCCAATCATGACGAGACGAATAGGGATGCAACGGCTGACGAACGTTCTCCTCGAGGGAGAGACGACATAAACACGTATTCTACATGACAAGGCTCTCGTCCTAGTCCACTGGTTGAGCAGCAACACCTAGAGCCGGTAATAATTGAGGATGAAGATGCCGACCAGAATCAACCTCCGCCGCGGGGACATTTAAGAGAAGATGCCGACACGGTAATGGAAGAAAACTCAGATTTGTCGGTGTCAGCTGGATAACTCAAGGATATGTTGGCTGGATTTAAGGCTCAAATGGAATCTCTCTAGGAAGAAATACGAACCATCCGTTTTCAGTCTTACGGGACGGGAACTGCATTTCAGAATGGAGTCACCAGATCAAATGTGTGGCGACAGGACCAGCCTCGTAATGACGAGCGAGACAGATGCTTTGAATGGACAAGGACTTCGAATTTACTTATGGCTCCACGCCACATCTTGGTCCCTACTCGTCCTGACCCCGGACCGTCCAGGAAGGCACCGGCGGCTCAGTCTGACCACCCACGAGAGACAAAACTTTCAGATACTGGTTCAACCCCCGTCATGGATGATACTCCTTTGGCTTCACTTTCTCGACAATCGGCAAGAAACACCATGAGCCAAGTGGACAGTGGACGGAGTATGCCATCTCAAGCAAGAAGGCAGGACCCTATCTGTCACATTCAGCAAGGGGTAGCTAGTTTGATACTAGATTACACTACTCCCTTCTGTGCTGATATTATGAATGCTCCAAAGGAACCCAAGGTCAAGCCACCGGCTATCGATGCTTATGACGGTACCTCAGATCCCCTATCATTCAATACTTGTAACCGTCCCTTGATTTCAGCCTATCATTCAATGCTTGTAACCATCCCTTGATTTCAGCTTTGCCTTTATTTCTACTTTGATGGCTGTCACATGATCATTTGAATTGGTCCACCTTGCCACGTCACGAGGAAGGTATTTTTTCGCCCCAACATACATGCAGTTTGAGAATACTATGAATTTCTTTATATATATAGCTTAAGAATAAAATTGTTTAACCAACAATTAGTAAACCAAATTTTTGAGTAACTTGTAAAACTTTAGTTTCTGTACAGGTAATTATAATCCCGCATTTTAGAAAGTTACACTATGCCTACTGTTTTATTTATAACTTAGAAATATTTTAAGTTACAATTGTATATTGAGTACGTTACAAA
Source organism: Spinacia oleracea (assembly GCF_020520425.1). Lineage (NCBI taxonomy): Eukaryota > Viridiplantae > Streptophyta > Magnoliopsida > Caryophyllales > Amaranthaceae > Spinacia > Spinacia oleracea. The sequence continues at coordinate 75,676,447 of NC_079491.1, read as the reverse complement.
GTCGAAATACATTTTGGAAGAAGAAAATCACATTTGATTAGCTAAAAGAAAGCGCAACATTATTTTTTTCTATTATTTTCTCTGTTAATTTAATAATTTTTTGTTTTTTTTATTGAATAAAAATGAAGAAAAAAATTGTTAACATTAATTGTTAATCAAATACATAAATTTTGGCATTAAATTTTATATATACATACATAAACATAAATTTGTGCATTAAATATTATACATACAGAGTATAGAAGAATGTATTTTCTCTTTTTTAATTGTTTTACCATCATAAGTTATATTGTTGAAATGATGGATAAATTTTGCATTAACGGGTGAGAGTTCATGAATTCGAGGATCCGTGGTAACATTTTTTTGTGAGAATACAATAAACAATAATGTATGCTTATGACATGACCCGATTGCCAAGTCATCACGAGACTTGGCGAGATCGCATGAATTACCTTGGAATTTTATATAATATATATAGATATAATTTATTTAAATTATTAAATGAATTAATTAATACATTGTACAACAGTACATATCATTTTTCTAAAGTTGGTTTCTGTTGATCCCTGAGTTTTGATGATGACAAGCTTATTTGTGCTTACGTTTTACATTCTAGAACGACAGGTCTAAAGTGAAAGAGCTACTCCCAATTCGTAATGATCGATAAGAATGAAGCAGCCTCGAAGGAAAGAGAACAAGTCAGATGGATCCTTGAAGCAACAATCGAATGATAAAAAAGTCAAGACACTTCAAATGAAGTTACAAGGATTAAGCATCTATGAAGCCTTAGGAAGTATATGGTAAATACGAAAAGGTACAAGGCTATTATACCAATCGTACTGCTAAGTCTGGGAACAATGTTTTAAAGAGTCAAGTTATCACCTGAGTTCTTAGAGTTAGCAGAATACACTAGGTCTAAGTACAAATGATTATCCGTATTAAAAGAAGTTTTAATTTGCCTAAATTAATTCAGTAATGATTGAAGATAATCTTGGGAAGAGATTGAGGAGAAGTTGAAATCTTAGGTGTATGGAAAGTAGAATCCAATTTGGTGTAAAACTCGTTTAAAGATTAAATCGTTTCCTAACAGAAACCTATCTTTAGAAGAGTCCTAATTTGATTAGAATTGGAAGTCTAGGATTACTAGGGTAAATCACAGAATCACTATAAATATACCTAAAGATCTCCTTGTAATTTTTTATCAGACTCATAAGCATTAATCGGAGCTTTCAGGTATCACCTTTAAAGTCTTTATTTTTAAGAGTCTGTTCCTGTTCCCAGTTAGAGCAGTATTGGTTGGTAGGTCTTGTATCTTCGTATTTATCTTAGTTTTTATTTATTCTGTATTTCATTAAAGTTGAATTGATGTATGTTAAGCCTGAGTCAGGCTTACTAGAGCAAGAGTGAAAGATCTCAAGAGAGATCTATTAGTTGAAACAATTGAGGGATTGTTTCATAGGGAGAAGGGAACAACGTGGGGTTGTTCCTAGTTATTTGTAATCTGAGGTGATTTACAGATTGTGGCCCGAGTAGATTAGGCTTGTAAAGAAACTGAGTTGGTTTTGCCTAATTAGTAGAAGTGTTTAAGTCCCCAAAGGGGCCGTGGTTTTTTCCTCTCTATTGGGCCTAGAGAGTTTTCCACGCTAAATCATGCTTGCTCTATTTGCCGTTTCTGTTCCTTATCGCGTATATTTTATAAAACTGCAAAAAATCAATTCACCCCCCCTCTTGTGGAACTCCACGAAACTAACAATTGGTATCAGAGCCAGAACCCTTTACTGCAGGTAACTCTGACGGGAAAAACGATTCTGGAACAATGAATACTACGGAGAAACTGGAAGAGGGGTACTCTACCCAAAGACCACCTATGTTTAGTGGAAAGTACTACTCTTACTGGAGGAATAGGATGGAAATTTTCATCAAGGCTGAAAACTACCAAGTTTGGAGAGTCATTGAAGTCGGAGACTTCCAAGTCACCAAATTGAACACCTCTGGAGAAACTGTTCCTAAACCTATAACAGAATTTGACAAAGCAGACTACGAGAAACTTGAGCTTAATGCCATGGCTGCAAAGATCCTTTACTGTGGGCTTGGTCCAAACGAGCATAATCGAGTAATGGGTTGCAAAAATGCAAAAAAAATTTGGGATCTGCTCCAAGTTACCCATGAAGGAACAAACGAAGTCAAAAGATCAAAAATTGATCTCCTGATGCACCAATATGATTTATTCTCAATGAAGACTTCTGAATCAATTCAGGACATGATAACTCGATTCACAAATATCATCAATGAACTGAATTCTCTGGGAAAAATCATAACTCCCGAGGAACAAGTAAGAAAGGTACTAAGAAGTCTTCCTCAAGATCCTTGGATGGCCAAGGTTACTGCCCTACAGGAAACTAAGGACTTTACAAAGTTCAACCTGGAACAACTGGCTGGTTCTCTCTTAACCCATGAGCTACAACTGAATGCTAGAACCTCTGAGAACCCAAGGAATAAAGCACTGGCTCTAAAAACTGAAAATGATGAAAAGTCAGAGGAAGATGAGGAAACTGCTTTATTTTCCAGAAGGTTCAGAAGGATGTTTAGGAACTACAAAGAGGGAGATCATCGAGGCAAACCAAATAGAAAATTCTCCAAAACTGACAGTGGATGTCACAAGTGTGGGAACTTGGAACACCGTATTAGGGACTGCCCACTATGGGAACAGGAAAAAGGAAAAGGAAAAGAAACTCCCAAAGAAAGATTCTGAGACAACAGAAACTCCTTTTCAAAGACTGACGTGAGGAAAGCTATGATTGCTGCATGGGGTGACTCTTCCTCAGATGAAGAACAGGAACAACCAAATGAAGAAATTGCTCACCTGTGTCTTGTAGCTGATCATGAAGAAGATGGTTCAGATTCTGAGTCGGACAAATTCCAGGCAAGTCTTTTTCAAATTAAAAGCAAACTTGACTCTATGTCTAAACTAGAACTATTTGACTTACTTTCTTGTCTCACTTGCGATTATGAGGATCTCTTAAAAGAAAAACTAGATTCTGAAAAAGAACATCAGTCTACCATTAAGAAACTCACTGAAGAATAAGAATGGACCAAAACCACCAACATAGATATTGACAACCGTTTCTTCAGCCTGTTTGATCAGAACCTTCAAATAAAAGAAACCTATGAGGCCTTGCGAAACGAGAATTCCTGGCTAAAACAAGAACTGATTGATCTAGAAATTTCCAAGACTAAAACTCTCTATAAAAAGGAGCTAGAAAAAACTCAACTAGATCTAGTCAAGGTCCACCAAGAAAAAACCTACCTAGAGGGAGAATTAGCTAAAAAGACCAGACACAGAATAGAAGGAACACCAAAATGGATAGAGGAAGCTAGAACCAAACGCACTGAAGGTTTAGGTTTTAACCACAAAAAAGGTAACCATAGAAAAACCAGAGTAGATCTTTACAGTGATATTGTTTGCACCTTTTGTGGTCTAATTGGTCATTATAGAGTCTCATGTCCTAAAAACCAAAGGGGCTTGGAAAAGAATATGATCTCGCCAGGACTAAATGGGTAAAGAAAAACGATTTGATTCCAAAAATCTAACTAAACTTATTATGCAGGTCGAAGTGAGGGGGAACAACACATGGTACCTAGACAGTGGTTGTTCCAAGCACATGACAGGAGATAGAAACAGATTTCTCTCACTCACGACCTATGAAGGTGGAACTGTGACTTTTGGCGATAATAAGAAAGGTAACATTATTGGCATTGGTAAGGTCGATATTGAAGGAAATATGTCCTTCACCCAAGGTGCATTAAGTCTAATACCAAGGTTCAGATTAATTGCGAACAATTAATTCAGTGAGATCAAGTGATCGGAACAGCTAGCTGGAGCAATGCTTCCGATCAGTGAGTTCTAATGGATATTAAACTCACAACTTACTCTTGACTGAACCTACAAGGTCACACCAATGACACGTAACAGATCACCGGATTAAATGAATCGGAAATTCATTTAATAGCTTTTCGGGATTTAAGTTGGAAACGTATTATACGATACGACCTTGCATCGGAATCATAAATCGTATCGCGAATATTCGTAAGCTAGGCGAAACGAATAAATCGTATCGTACGACGGTGATTCCTCGTATACGAAACGATAAATAATATATCGGAAATATATTAAACGCGGATACGAGGAGCGGCCCACGAGTCGAGTACACGAAGCACTCAAGGCCCATGGGCGCGCGCGCTAGGCAAGCAAGCAAGGCGTCACAACAGCGCTGGCCCATGGCCGAGAAGCTGTGTGCGCGCGCGGGCCAAGACCACGACACAGCAGCAGCAGCGCGGCCCACGGCCCAGCTCGCTGTGCGTGTCCGGGTGATGCTGCGCGGGCTTGCTAGCCGGCCTTGCCTTATGGCTTGGTCGGTTAGTAAGGTTATGTAAATAATCTTATGACCTAATTTCCAACTGACTGCAATCACAATTCAGATTACTCAAAACCCTAGAGACACAGAGAACCCTAATTCTCTCTGTGCCTCCAAAGTGAGTTTTTCCCAAAAAGCAAAGTATCTTGATTAATTGTCTAAGCTACGATTATCAAGACGGATCTGATCGTGTCGGTGAACCAAGTAGAGGAACGACAATTGGAGTTCTTTGTTCGTGTTCGTTGACGGATTATTGTGGAAAACACGCTTCGAATGTAAGTATGCTTAATCTGTGCTTTATACATGCATGTTTCCTGGCTTTGGGGATTGTTCCGCACATGTTATTATGTTTAACTGTATTCCCCTACAGTGGTATCATGAGCCTTATGTATTCAAAGCATGAATTAGCATGATTATTATTGTTTTTGCATTGTCGAAATTTTTGGAATTTTTGTTGATTTTTCAGAATTTTTTCGAATTATGGGATTAATTGCGAAATTGGCAGTTCCGAAATCAAAAATATTCGCTTTTTCGATTTTTAAAACCCTAATCTGATGGAAAAAGATTTTCTAAGATCAAGTCATGGGAATAGAATTGCGAAAACAGGCCTCGAAGCATCAGTTTTTGGGCGTTTTTGTTAATTTTTTATTAAAAATTAAATGTGTCGGACAGTAATTCAATTAAAAGGTCGACCTAAACTACTCGGAATTGCTTGAAATTTTGACACAATGTTGCTGGGTACATGGTTGATCTATGGTAAAATTTCAGATTTGTCCGATAAGTATAAACCTTAATCTTGCCTTTCCCCAATTCGTAAAATTTACAACCCTAATTGAATTTTAATTAATTTTGGATTAATAATTCGGTTAATTGGGGAAGGGGATATAATTTCATGGGTCAGTGGCTAATTTTAAAAATTAATGGATTAAAATTTTGAATGGTTTCGTTAATTTTAATCGCACTTAAACCAAATTATTAATAATCTGAAATTTAATTGTTTATGAACGATATAAAGTTTCGGATTTTATTAATTAAAAGTTCAAACTTTAAAGTTGATTCGATCATTCTTAAAAGTTTGAATATTGTTAGCCCTTGATTTATTAATTTTACGAAATTGGATTGTCGTTAAAGTTTATTAAATCGTTAAAAATCGTTGTTTTTCAAAAATTAAATCGTAACCTTTTTGAAAAATAAAATTAATGCAAGTTCGTGAATTAAATTTTATTTTAATTAAGTTGGTCCGTTTTACGAACCAAAAACACGAACATGGGCATGATGGAAGTATGGCTCGTCGAGCCATACGAGGCCATTGTGCTCGCCGCGCCATGCGACACGGGCAGCAGCACAAGGCTGCGTGCCTCGTGCGCGCTAGGCAAGGCAGGGGCAGGCATGTTGCTTGTGGGGCTGCGACGAAGCAAGCACAAGGCTTGCGACGTCCAGCATACTCGACGCACAACACACACGCAGCGCAGGGGCAGCTAGGCTGCGGGTACGCGATGCGTGCGCGCGAGCGATGGCGCGCGAGCGATGGGGCGGGGTGCGCGAGCAGTGCTCGTGTGCTCCTGGGCCTCTCGCACGATGGGCTGGGGCGCGCGGGAAGTGCTCGTGTGCTCTTGGGCCTCTCGCACGACGGGCTGGGCGCAAGCCTAGGCCGTTTAATTGAACTTTTTTTTTGAATCGTTTAATTAGTCGGGCTTCGTTTATTTGCATTAATTTGGGCTAACGGGATATTTAATTTAATATTTTATTTGCTTGGGCCGGGCAGCGAGTTTTAATTTAATATTTCATAATTAATTATCCGGAATAATCATTGGTGTGAGTGGGAGCCACTAAATGAAATTAAAATGAAATAATTATTTTAATTGTTTCGTAGGTCGCATTATTTTTATTAAATTCAATTTTAATTAGAATAACGTCTAAGGATTAATAATTTAGAAATTGATTAATCTTTTAGGACGCGTTTATGTGAACGTGAATTTTAATTAATTCACGTAAATACTTGCATATTAACATGGGCCATTCGTTTTAGCATACGAATGGGTGAATGCGTAGAATATATATTTTATGCAATGCAGGTACTCCAAGTGACTAGTATGGCCAAATTTAGGATAGTTAAATACGGTCTGCGCACCTTTCTATCTTTGAATGTAAAGTTTTAAATATGGTCTGCGTACCATTGAAATTTTGATGTAATTTATTATTTTCAAGTATTTCTAGTTTAGAACTTTAAGTTAGCATTTGAACGAAGATTCAAGACGATGCCAAGCTAACAAGGAGGTGATGAAGATTGGATGCTTCAAGACAAGAAGTTTTGGGCCATACTAGATCACCAATTATTTATGCAATTTAATATATATATTATGCGTGAATGTATGAATGTATGTATGCTTTGCATGAACAGGTTGTTTCCTATGAATCGATTAGTTTTAAGTTCACTAAATAATCGAACCAACATAGAAACAACTAGGTCCAAGTAATATTGAGTTTTAAAAATTTCCTTCCAAATCAACACTTACAAAAATCTAGGGATCTAAGATAGTAGGTTTACGCTAAAGCGAGGTGCTATTTTAGTTGACTTAGGTGGTAAGGCGTCCTAAAGGAGCACGTTGATTGTGGTTACAAATCAAACAACAATGGCATTAAGTTGTGGCAATGGGATAAATTATGGCATTAATTTATTAACCAAGAGTAATTTGGAGATTACTAGCAATAGGTTTTGCTTACCTAAAATCTTAAACTACTTAAGACATGCTAAAGCTGCTTAAGGATTTAGGACTTTTGGGGTCTTGGAATCGTTTCATTCATTTCGGACCATGTTTTTGCTTTTTGCATGAATGAAATGTTTTAATAGCTTTAATGATTGCATGTTTTTGCTTTTATTTCAAAGTTATTGAATTGTATGAATGGTTATTTATTGCAAATTCTTTTCGATTGTAGTAATCAAAATGGCCGCAATCAAAACATAACTTAAAGTAACTGAAATTCTGGATGTAAAATTGAACCTATCAAACTTTCTTGATTGGGAGAGGAAGCTTCGGCAAGTCCTCAGGTGGAACAACATTGAATATGTAGTTGACCATCCCATCCCCAGCTATTACTCAAAGGATATGACTCCGGAAAAGCACTATACGTGGGCAAGCCACGTATCATTAGTGATGGATCTTATTCTTGGCTCTATCCCCAATGATTGGATTGCAAGGTTCGTTGCATACGAGCCATGGGCACTCCTAAGGAATCTTAGGGATATATGTCGTGGTAGATTCTAACATAGTGGTCAACATGTCGACCAAAATGTTTTTGAATTGGTAAATTCATTTGAGGATCTAAAGCTTAACGCACCACTGGGTTGTTGCTTTGACGTCGAAAGACAAAAAGCAAGGGAAAGGGTCATTGATCTTGAAATGACAGAACGGACACCAATCAGAACTCATACAAAGAAAATGGTTGGGCTTCTCAACCGGCTTGAGTTACTTGGTGATCCATTCCCAGATTCTGCAACTGCGGGAATACTTTTGAATTCTCTTCACCCTGGTTATAAGAAATTCAAACTACTCTATTTTTCCAAGAAAAGGGAGAATACTCTTAGTGAACTAATTTACTTGCTTCATCAGTACGAATTGGACTTTGTAAGTCATAAGCAAGCATCACTAAAAGTAAAGAGTAAGAAAATCAAGAAAAAGGTTCCGGGGAAGATCCAAAGCAAGGGTGCATCTCCATCTACTTCAGGAAGGCAAGTGGCGCCATCCAAGAAGAAGATGAAGAAGGATCGTTCTCCATCTACATCGCAATGCTTCAATTGTAATGAAATTGGTCATTACAAGCGAGATTGCCCCAAACTAAAGGAAGAGAAGAAGGACGGAAATGTTGCTTCTCCTTCAGGTATGTATGTTATACATTGTAATCTAGCTAATTCTACTTCTTGGGTATTAGATACTGGTTGTGGCTCACACTTATGTTCCAATCCACAGGGACTAAGGAGAAGTAGAAAGCTTGATAAACGCGAGATGGATCTACGCGTGGGAAATGGAGCACGGATTGCTGCATTAGCCGTAGGATCTTATTTTATTTCTTTGCCTAGTGGGTTTGTTTTGGAACTAGAAAACTGTTACTATGTTCCTAGTATCACCAGAAACATCATTTCCGTTTCAAGTTTGATTCTAAAGGTTTTAGTTTTCAATTTAAAGACAATAGTTGTTCTTTTGCTTTGAATGGAATTTTTTATGGTTCAGCACAACAAGAAAACGGTCTTTACGTGCTAGATACGAGCAAACACATTTATAACATAAATACCAAAAAGGCTAAAACTGGTGATTCGAATCTCACATTTATGTGGCATTGTCGATTAGGCCATATAAACATAAAGCGCATGGAATTACTTCAACGGAAAGGAATTCTAGAATCATTCGACTTAGAGAAGATTGATCAATGCGAATCTTGTTTACTTGGAAAAATAACAAAGCAACCTTTCTCAAAGGTGGGAGAAAGAGCAAGCGAACTACTAGGGATAATACATACGGACGTATGTGGGCCTATGAGTACGAAAGCTAGAGGTGAGTTCAGCTATTTCATAACATTTACGGACGACTTCAGTAGATATGGCTATATTTACTTAATGAAGCACAAGTCTGAATCGTTTGAGAAATTCCGGGAATGTCAAAATGAAGTAGAGAATCAACATGGCAAGAAAATCAAAGCTCTAAGATCGGATCGAGGAGGTGAATATCTTAGCCACGAGTTTGATGACCATCTAAAAGAATGCGGTATTCTTTCTGAATTGACTACTCCGGGGACACCTCAATGGAATGGAGTGTCGGAACGGAGAAACAGGACCTTACTCGACATGGTCAGGTCAATGATGGGTCAGGCCAAACTTCCTTTACAGTTCTGGGGACATGTGTTGCAAACTGCAGCACCCACACTGAATCGTGCTCCGTCAAAAGCTGTTGAAAAGACTCCATACGAATTATGGACTGGGAAACTTCCAAAGTTGTCTTTTCTGAAGATTTGGGGTTGCGAAGCATATGTCAAGCGATTAATTTCGGACAAGCTACAACCTAAATCTGACAAATGTTTCTTCGTTGGGTATCCAAAGGAAACTAAGGGGTATTACTTCTACAACAAGTCAGACAACAAGGTATTCGTTGCTCGTGACGGTGTCTTTTTGGAAAGAAATCATATTTCCAAATTGACAAGTGGGAGAATAATAGACCTCGAAGAGATTCGAGACGAACAACGAACTCATAACTCTTTAGAAGCAGTTCAAGTTGATGAACCTCCAAGGTCTTTAGAACAGCCAATGGGAGTAGTTCCTCAAAACGTTGTTGCCCCTCGTAGGTCAAATAGAACTATTTTTCAGCCGGACAGATGGACATGCGTCCTCTTGACTGAAAACTTAGACGTTCTCATATTGGATAGTGATGAACCTTTGACTTACAAGCAAGCTATGACGAGCCCAAGCTCCACAAAATGGTTAGAGGCCATGCAATCTGAAATAGACTCCATGTCTGAAAATCAAGTCTGGGATTTGGTTGATTTGCCGGATGGGTTCACACCTATCGGATGCAAATGGGTCTTCAAATTGAAGAAAGACAAAGATGGAATTGTATACATATACAAGGCTAGATTGGTAGCAAAAGGTTACAGGCAAGTTCATGGCGTTGACTACGATGAAACCTTTTCTCCAGTCGCGATGCTTAATTCTGTTCGGATAATCCTTGCGATTGCCGCTTTTCATGACTATGAAATATGGCAAATGGATGTCAAGCCTGCCTTCTTGAACGGTGTTCTTGAAGAGACTGTGTTCATGACACAGCCGGAGGGTTTTGTAGATCAAAAGAACCAAGGAAAGGTATGCAAGCTTAAGAAGTCCATCTACGGACTAAAGCAGGCATCAAGGAGTTGGAATAAACGATTTGATAAGGCAGTCAATAAGTTTGGCTTCATCAAGAATCAGGGCGAATCTTGTGTATACAAGAAGGCCAGTGGGAGTAAAATTGCATTCCTAGTCTTGTATGTTGACGACATACTGCTTATTGGAAACGACATTCCTATGTTGGAGTCTATAAAGACTTGGCTCGGGAAGTGTTTCTCAATGAAGGACTTAGGAGAGGCACAGTACATATTGAGCATCAAGATCTATAGGGATAGATCTAAAAGGATGATTGGACTAAGCCAAAGCACTTACATTGACAAAGTGCTAGCTAGGTTCAATATGATGGAAGCCAAGAGAGGCCATCTACCCATGTCACATGGCATATATCTAAGCAAGAATCAGTGTCCCAAAACATCTGATGAGCGTAGAAAGATGAGTGGAATTCCATACGCTTCGGCTATTGGATCCATCATGTATGCTATGATTTGTACAAGGCCGGATGTTTCGTTCGCACTTAGTGCAACGAGCAGGTACCAGTCAGAACTAGGTGAGGCGCATTGGACTGCTGCCAAGAACATCCTAAAGTACCTGAAAAGGATTAAGGTCCAGTTTCTGGTTTATGGTGGTACAGATGAGTTGATTGTTAAGGGCTATACGGACGCAAGCTTTCAAACCGACAGAGATGATTTCAGATCACAGTCTGGGTTTGTGTTCTGCCTCAACGGCGGAGCAGTAAGCTGGAAAAGTGCTAAGCAAAGAACTATTGCGGATTCTACAACTGAAGCCGAGTACATTGCTGCCTCAGAAGAAGCAAAGGAAGCTGTTTGGATTCGGAAGTTCATCGAAGAACTTGGTGTTGTCCCCTCAATTAAAGGACCAGTGGCTTTGTATTGTGATAATAGCGGAGCCATTGCCCAGGCAAAGGAGCCTAGGAGCCACCAGAAGTCCAAGCACGTACTGCGGCGATTTCATATACTTCGAGAGATCGTTGAAAGAAAGGAAATCGAGATTTGCAAGGTTGGAACTGACGACAACGTTGCGGATCCATTGACTAAACCGTTGCCACAAGTGAAACACAACGCACATGTAGCAACCATGGGAATCAAGCATGTTGGAGAATGGCTTTGATTTTCTAAGTATTGTTTTAGAACATCTGTTAGATCTATGTTTAAAATAATTGGTTTAACCATTTCATATTTATGAAATTTATTATTTCATATTCATTTAATTGTGGTTTAGAATTAAATGATAAGTCCATGTGATTCAAATCATTCAAATGGGATGTCAAGATGGATTCTTTGGCAAAGAAACACCCATAAGTGAACTTGAATATTGAAGTCACAAAGGATCCCTAATCCAGGTCATTGAAAGGTGGACGACCAATGACTAATGAAGATTAGATTGCAAGTAGATTACTTAGTTCTGTTTCTTGAACTAGAGTGACTGGATGTCATAATCTTTTGCATAGATACTTATTGGATCTTGTATCGGATTGACCATGAGAACGCTTTAACAGATTAAAGTCATGTCATAGGTAGTTCTCATTAATGGTGATTAGAAACCGTTCCTCAGAACATGAGCGATTATGTCTGCTCGTTTGAGAATTAGTTCGCTTTGATACTAGCTAAACGTCGCACCGTAAAAGGAGGCTATAAAAGCAGTTATTGGGCGTACTATGAATCAAAGTGAGTGTTCATAGATTGCAAGAATGGATTGTCCTCCTATCTTTGATAGGATATGGTGTTGTTGTGTAACAAGGCCTCTCGGAGAGTTAGATACTGTAAAATGCATGGCCGTGCTCAGAATGGTTAGGCTTAACCTTCTGCAAAAGTTTGACAGTTGAACTCTGTAATCCGAGAAACACTTCTGGACCTAATAAGGATGGCTTGGATCTTACCTTATGCTCAGTAAGTAACACTAAGCGACAAAGGAATGTGGATGCACACTTGTCTGAATGACAAGTGGGAGATTGAAGGAAATATGTCCTTCACCCAAGGTGCATTAAGTCTAATACCAAGGTTCAGATTAATTGCGAACAATTAATTCAGTGAGATCAAGTGATCAAAACAGCTAGCTGGAGCAATGCTTCCGATCAGTGAGTTCTAATGGATATTGAACTCACAACTTACTCTTGACTGAACCTACAAGGTCACACCAATGACACGTAACAGATCACCGGATTAAATGAATCGGAAATTCATTTAATAGCTTTTCGGAATTTAAGTTGGAAACGTATTATACGATACGACCTTGCATCGGAATCGTATATCGTATCGCGAATATTCGTAAGCTAGGCGAAACGAATAAATCGTATCGTACGACGGTGATTCGTCGTATACAAAACGATAAATAATATATCGGAAATATATTAAACGCGGATACGAGGAGCGGCCCACGAGCCGAGTGAAGGAAATAATTCCCTTGGTCCAAGTATGCATTCTATGTTAAGTCTAATAAATGCGGTTCAGTATTAATTAACAAGTTAATAATTCAGTGTAATACCCCGAAATTTTAACTCGATTTATTAAAATTAAAAATATTTATTAACTTAATTTCGTTTTTAATTAAATTACGAATAATCGAATTTCGTTATTTTAATCGTTTTTACGAATTATTTTAAACGACAAATTTATAGACTGAAATTATTTATTTTCGTTAACGATAATTTATTTATTTTTAAGGAATTATTTTAATTAAACATTTTATTATAAATTCTGAATTTTTGCCAAATATTGTGAAATCATTAAAAAAAAAAAAAAAAAAAAAAAAAAAAAATATTAAATTGTCAGCTTTATTTTTCTTGCTCCCCACGCTCAAACCAGGAAGTCAATACTTCCTTCCTTTCCCTCAATTCAGTCCAAATTCAATCCTTGGACCCCAAGTATAGCTACTTACAAATTCAGAATTTGTGATGGAATTTCAACAACAAAACACCTTTTCAATTCCAATCTCCCTCTTTGATTTTTTTTCTGTGATTTGAACCAACCACCACCATCAACCACCGTCTGCCACCACCGTCCACCATCTCCACCATCACCTACCACCAACACAGCAACCACCTTCGACCACCACACCTCCCTCACCCTTTCCCTTCCACCACACGCACCCCCTGCCCTCTCCCCTGCTTCCTCTTTCCCCTCCTTCGGCGCGCCACCAGCGTCGCAACCACCACACCACCAGCACCACCTTATCCCTCCGATAACCACCAGCAACCGCACCAAAACACCGAGCCACCCAGCCACCTCCCTCCTCCTTCTCCTCCTCCTCGTTCGTTCCCTTCCCCCTCCCCTGTTCGCAAATCACCACCCCCATCCCCTTACCTGCTCCGCCGCGAACCACCGCCCACTATCACCGTCGCGTCAGACCGCGTCGCCCAGCCAGCCACCTCCCTCCCCTTCCCTGTGTCGTGCATCCCCCTCCCCTCTTCCCCTGTTTCTCTCGCCTCCCCCCCTTCCCCTGTTTCTCTCGTGCCTCAACCCAAAAACCCCAAACAAAATAAAATCAGATTCTTTGGCCTTGTTTTATCCTCCTCAAACCCCTTATTTAATTGGGCCAACTAACCATTTGGGCCTTTGGTAAGACCAATCTGAATTTTCAGATTTTAAATTTAGCAATATTTATGTTTTAATAGTTTTTATGATATAATTATTTACTAATAAATTGATTTTATTTCCAGGTTTAATTATCAAATATCGATTTTACTAAAATAAATTACTTAGCCTGAATTAACAAAAAACGGAATTTTAACATTATTTACATGAAAATCAATTATAAAATATATATGTGTTTTAAGTAAAAATTCAATTAATTATAATTTCGAAACTATATTTTATTAAAATTCGTTATAAAATTTATGATTTATAAAATATAAATTTTATAATTATTCATCGATCTAGTACTAATTCAGTAAATTCCTATTTTGAAAGAAACTGGACTCGGAGCTCAGGACGAACGAACCAACGAAAACCCTTAGCAAATCGCGGAAGTGAGGTAACGGCTATTGCTAGTACCCGCAATCCCCTTATAAATGTATTATGAAATTATGACGTTATGGTTGAATTTATGAATTAAATGTTTTGATGTGTTTTATGGATTGTGGGATGAAATATGATTTGTTTGAATTGTTTATTATAATATGATTTGATTGAGTTTTCTCATAAAATTATGTTTATGCAATGCTTTGAAAGAAATAATATGTTTATTGATCCCAGGATCAAAATGATGATTTATGAGCTAAATGAGTTATGTTATTTCGAACTGAAATACAAGCCAAGGCTTGGTAAAATTATACAAAACATGATAAATGAAAGTGAAATACCTGGTTTGTCTGGCGGTATATAAACTACCATCTTCCTATCTATCGGTCATGCATGCACCACGGACACCTGTCCACCCATGGATTACGAGCCCAGGCTCCCATGGTTTATGAGCCCAGGCTCAGGGCCCAGGCCCCATGTTACGATGAGCCCAGGCCCGGTGGAGAATTCCTTCACGGTTCGTACTTGCCGACAACTAGCATGTTAAATTGCAAAGTTTATGAATGAAGCGAATAGGATGTTTTATTAAATGTTTTACTTATTCTATTCTCCCTGTGTTATTAAATAAAATGAATTGAAATGAATTTACGCTGCTAGAATGGTTCGTTACTGAGTCTTCGGCTCACCGTTTTGTTTTCCGTTTTAGGTACTGCGGGGGATGATGGACACGAGTAGTGGCGAGGAATTTCACTTTATTATCATCCACCTAGTTTATGCTTACAGTTTTAATAGTTTAATAGTTTTAATTAAAGACTCTTAGTAAGTTATGTAGTTTCATTTTAATAATATTAAAGGATTATTATATATATATTTTGGAGTATTTAAAGGCTTATGATTGATGTTTGCCTTGTAATTTCCGAAAAGGAAGTTACGGCAGGTAATGCCCTGACCAATTAGGTTAATTCCGCTGCTAATTATGCTTTAATAATTGAATTAGAGGTCGGGGCGTTACATTCAGTGAGATCAAGTGAGCTGAATGCCTAGCTAGAGGCCGCTTCAGTTCAAGTAGAATTAATGATATTAATCCACAGCTTACTCTTGACTGAACCCGTAGGGTCACACAAATAGTACGTAAGCGTATCAAGTATTTAATGGCATTAAATACTCTATCTATGGATATTCGGAATCGACGGATCTTGGTTTCAGTGGGAGCTGAGATCGTCACAAGCAAGAAATGAATACTCCGGAAACGATGATATTGCCGGAAACGGAAATATAAATATTATCCAAGTCGTAGATGTTGCCGGAAATGGAAACATGGTACGTATCGGAAAATATTATCGGAAATGGAAATATTGCCGAAATCTGAAATATTGCCGGAAACGGAAATATTGTCAGAATCGGAAATATTATCGGAATCGGAAAATAATTCCGGAAACGGAAATATTAAATATTTGTTCGAAACGAAAATTAATTCCGGAATCGGAAATATTAAATATTGTTCGTATCGGAAATGAATTCCGGAATCGGGAATTTAATCGGAAGCGTATCGTACGAATTAGCATCGGACGAGGCCCACTAGACGAAGGCCCAGCACGAAGCCAGGCCATCGCCCAGCGAGCCGCACGGACTAACGCACGCCTCGACCAGGCCCAGCGCAAGGCCAGGCCCAGCCAAGGGCGCGCGCGCGTGAGAGCACAACAGCGTGGGCTATGTGCCTGTCGTGGGCCGCAAGGCTTGCGCGGGTGCACGGCTCGTGCAACGCTTGTGCGGGAAATCCTAATCCTATTAGGATTTGTGCAAAGATTAAATCCTAATCCTATTAGATTGGTTTTGTTATTTAGAGTCCTAATAAAGTTCTAACTAGCAAATCCACATCCTAGTAGGATTACAATTCCTTTTCCATACTCCTATAAATAGGTGCCTAGGGTCACAATTTATACGCACGATTGAAGTATTCAAAGGGTAAGTTTTTGAAATAAAATCAGCCATACACTTGCAAACACATAGCCGAAATTCCTAAGCACCTTAAGTGCGATTCTAGTTGGTCTAACTTGAGGCGGATCCGGACGTACTGTGGACTATCTACGGAGGGACGACATTTGGAGTCCTAAAGACTTGTTCTTGTTCGGTTCGGGCGCAGCTAGGGAAGGCACGCTACAACATGTATGCATCTATTCTATGCTAAATGATTATGTGTAAATAATATGCTTTCCTGGCTTTATGGTTTTTTCCGCATGATTTATGAATTGTCATATGTATCATAACCTAACACCGAGTGCACGAAGCACTCAAGGCCCATGGGCGCGCGCGCTAGGCAAGCAAGCAAGGCAACATAACAGCGCTGGCCCATGGCCGAGCAGCTGTGTGCGCGCGCGGGCCAAGACCACGACACAGCAGCAGCAGCGCAGCCCACGACCCAGCTCGCTGTGCGGGCTTGCTAGCCGGCCTTGCCTTATGGCTTGGTCGGTTAGTAAGGTTATGTAAATAACCTTATGACCTAATTTCCAACTGACTGCAATCACAATTCAGATTACTCAAAACCCTAGAGACATAGAGAACCCTAATTCTCTCTGTGCCTCCAAAGTGAGTTTTTCCCAAAAAGCAAAGTATCTTGATTAATTTTCTAAGCTACGATTATCAAGACGGATCTGATCGTGTCGGTGAACCAAGTAGAGGAACGACAATTGGAGTTCTTTGTTCGTGTTCGTTGTCGGATTATTGTGGAAAACACGCTTCGAATGTAAGTATGCCTAATCTGTGCTTTATACATGTTTCCTGGCTTTGGGGATTGTTCCGCACATGTTATTATGTTTAACTGTATTCCCCTACAGGTAAGTCAAAGTCTCACTCCATCGATAATGTATTTTTGGTTGAACGTCTAGGACATAGTCTGTTAAGCATTTCTCAATTCTGTGACAAAGGAAATTATGCAAAATTCTCTTCGAATAAGTGTCAAATCATCAACAGTAACACTGAAACAGTGATCTTAGAGGGACAGAGAAAAGGGAACACATATGTGGTTAACCTTAACTCTGTTCCTCACTCCAATCTGACCTGTCTCAGTGTTGTTGAAGATGATCCATTGTTATGGCACAAAAGATTTGGTCATGCTAGTTTTTCTCTAATGAACAAGTTAAATTCGAAAAATTTAGTCACAGGTCTTCCGTATACAAAGTTTGCAAAACTCTCAGCCTGTGATGCCTGTATCAAAGGAAAGCAAGTAAGAACGTCTTTCAAATCTAAGGGAGTAATCAGCACAACAAGACCACTGGAGCTGATCCACATGGGTTTATGTGGACCAATGAGAACTCAAAGCAGGAGTGGAAAGAAGTATGTGCTCGTGATTGTAGATGACTTCTCAAGATACACATGGGTAATTTTCCTAGCCAACAAGGAAGAAACATTTGAAGAATTCTTGGCTTTCGCCTCTAAGGTCCAACGACAAAGCAATCACAAACTGGTCCACATCAGATCAGATCATGGTACAGAATTTCAAAACAAGAGGTTTGACGATCTATGTAAAGACTCAGGGATAGATCATAATTTCTCTGCTCCTCGAACACCTCAACAAAACGGCGTGGTAGAAAGAAAGAACCGAGCTCTTGAAGACATGACAAGGACAATGCTGATTGCTAGTGGACTCCCCAAAAGTTTCTGGGCTGAAGCTCTAAATACTGCATGCTACATGCTTAATCGAGTACTAATTAGAGCCATCAAAAATAAAACCCCATATGAACTGTACAAAGGAAGAAAACCCTCAATAACACATCTCAGAACCTTTGGCTGTAAATGTTTCGTCCACAACAATGGAAAGGATCAACTGGGAAAATTTGATGCACGAAGTGATGAGGCCATATTCCTAGGATATGCCACAAACAGCAAAGCATATCGAGTATTCAACAAGAGGACCATGTGCATGGAAGAAAGCATTCATATTATATTTGATGAAACTGACTCCCAAAACTTTGCTACAGGTACAACCACTGATGGAAACTTTGAACTAGGACTCACAAGAGAAACAGAAGACGAAGAACTCAATGAATTCGAAAGGAATAAAGTATGGCACCTTGAGCCCACACCTCTGAACAATCGAGTAATAGGATTAAAGTGGGTATTCCGAAACAAACAAGACGAACATGCAACTATTACCAGGAACAATGCCAGATTGGTTGTCAAAGGGTACAATCAACAAGAAGGGATAGACTTCGAAGAAACTTTTGCTCCAGTTGCCAGAATGGAAGCAATACGCATACTTATAGCATTTGCTTCATACATGGGTTTCAAACTCTATCAAATGGATGTAAAATGTGCGTTCCTAAACGGATATCTTAAAGAAGAAGTTTATGTGGAACAACCACCTGGATTTGAAGATCCAGAATATCCCTCACATGTGTATAAGTTAGACAAGGCACTGTACGGACTAAAACAAGCCCCAAGAGCCTGGTATGAACGTCTCTCTCATTTTCTATTAGGCAATTCAATCGAGGTAAGGTTGACAGAACCTTGTTTCTTAAATCAAGACACACAGACATATTAATTGTACAAATATATGTTGATGATATTATATTTTGTGCTACTAATGAGGATCTTTGCAAAGAATTTTCTGACTTAATGCAGCAAGAATTTCAAATGAGCATGATGGGAGAACTAAACTTCTTCCTAGGTCTCCAAATTAAGCAAACGGAACAAGGAATCATTATTCACCAACAGAAATATATCAAGGATCTCATAAAGAAGTATGGAATGGAGTCAGCAAAAAGCAATCATACACCCATGGGAACAACCACAAGGCTAGATGAGGATCAAGAAGGTAAAAGCGTAGATCAAACGAGGTACAGAGGTATGATTGGTTCATTACTTTATCTCACAACAAGCAGGCCAGCCATTGTCTTCAGTGTAGGTGTCTGTGCTCGGTTTCAATCTAACCCTAAAGAATCTCATCTTACAGCAGTCAAAAGAATTCTAAGATACTTAAAAGGCACTGACGATTTATGTTTATGGTATCCTAACTATGATCACTTTGACCTCAAAGGATACACAGATGTTGATTATGCAGGTGATCTAGTTAACAGGAAGAGCACATCAGGAATGGTCCATTTCCTTGGAGCATGTGCAGTCTCATGGGCATCTAAGAAACAAAACATTGTTGCCCTATCTACAACAGAAGCCGAATATGTTGCAGCAGCATCATGTTGTTCCCAAATGCTATGGATCAAGCAACAACTACGGGACTTTGGCCTGAAACTTAAGTGTGTTCCCATACTATGTGACAACACAAGTGCCATCTGTATATCCAAAGACCCAGTTCATCATTCAAGGGTCAAGCACATACATATCAGGCATCACTTTCTAAAAGATTATGTTGAAAAGGAACTGGTAAAACTTGAATTCTGTCCAACTGATGATCAAGTAGCTGACATCTTGACTAAACCATTGAATAGGGACAAACACGACAAACTGAGGTTAGAACTTGGTATGATTAAAATTAAGTGATACTTCAAGCCAATAATTTTCTTAAACCTTACTTGAATGATTTTTTTGAAAAAAAAATCACAAAATTTACAAAAATATGTTTTTAATTTTTTTTTCTGAATGGACTGCCAAATACAATCGTGGTGCAAAACCCAGCTGTGTATTACCACAGTCACGTCTGTGCATCACTAAGGTAATTGCACTAATTACTTGACTTGTATTTATTTTGCATTTGTGTGGGATAATAAAAAATGAATGGAAAGCACTTTTTTTGGTTCAATGAATCATATAAGCCCGGTGCATGCATGACTTTTCATTTTGTTCACTTACACACGCTTCCCACACACCATTTCCCAATTCTGAAATCCTTCATATTCCATTCCTCCCAATTCTGAAATCCTTCATATTCCATTCCTACGCCTATAAAATTGAAGTGCATCAAATCAAACCTCTCACACTTCCCGGAATTTTGAATTTCAAACCCAATTACTTATCTTCTCCTCTTTATTCGTCAACCACCTCCCCTATATAATCATGACTCTCTACCGCCTCACCTTTCCCAATCCAACAAACCCTCACTCTCCCTCAATTCCGATTATCACCGCCGTCCCTCTTCAAACTCTTCCACCACCACCCACTGATAACATGGCCCCAAAACCCCCGACTAAGCAACCCGCTTCAAAGTCAGCGGCGAAATTGACGACGAAGAGAAGGTTATTGGTGAAGAAGGAGCAGCCAGCACCAGTTCAGGGGGAACTCCAACTACCAATAGAGAAGAAAATCAAACCTGATGACACTAGGTATCACTTCTTTCCTACTGATCGCATGCTTCATGGTTTAAGTGTCGATTTTGCTTGGTGTAGAGAGGTAGGGTTTGTCGAACTGTTGGAATGTCTAGAGTTACAGGGGTGGACTCACATGTTTGAGGTCTGTTCGAATACCTGTATGTTTCCGGAGGCTATGGGGGAGTTTTGTTCAAATTTTATGTATTCTGAAGGGGTTTGTCAGTCCATTGTTAATGGGACGAAAATTAGGTTTACAGCTGAAAAATTGGGATCATGGTTTAAGGTTCCTGTTTTGGGGGAAGAAGTTTATTATAAGGGGAAGGGACAAATTGAACTTGGGAGTACCACGATGAAAGAAGTCTACTCGTACTTTGGGGGACCAGGGAAGGTACCAAAGGCCCTTAACCAGTCGTCTCTCATCCCTTTTCAAAAAGTTCTATTCAATGTGGTCCGCAGGGGTCTGGTTCCTCGTACAGATAAAAGGGCCTTAGCTAGAAGACTCGATCTGATCTACATCTATCTCCTTGAAAATCAACATCAAATTAACTTTCCTGCTATTTTCATCGCCCATCTTACCCACTGTATTTCCCAAAAAAACTTCATTGGCTATGGGTCTCTTCTCACCTTTATCATGCGAAAAATGGGAGTTGATCTCACCTCTTACACCTCTGACTGTCTAAATGGGATTAGTCTGAGGGTCATAGATGGTGTTGTCTGTGTGGGGAAGATGGGACCAGGTGACCAGGCTCAGCTTGAGGAAGAAGAAGGTGAAGAGATAGAGGAAGAGGATGAAGTGTCTGAAGAAGAGGGTGAGACTGTGTTTCCTTGTATGGTCAAAGGAGGGAACTCGGAGGGAGGGCCAGTTGATTTGAGGCCTAAAAAAAGATCCCCCCCTCTGGTTCCTGCAAAATCACAGTCTCTTCATCATTCACCTGCTTGTAACCCACCAATCAGGCGTAGTCGTCACATAGCCAGTTCTTCTAAGGGTGTTCCTCCATCAGTCTACCATGTTGATGAATCTGATTCGGATAAAGATGGAGAAACTCAGTCTGCGGCTCCTTCTCATGAAAGCACTCTCACCAAGCTGATGGACAGGTTGGATCAGCTGCAGCAGGACAACACTGCTATTCAAGCTTCAATCCAGGTGCTCCAGGAGCTGATGGTTCAAGTGCAGTCGGATCAAACTCAATTTTTTAATGATATGACAGAGCGCTTGGCTAACATGATCCAGGAGGAGGTGGTCCATACTGAAGAAGTTGCTGAAGAAGAACCTGCCTCTCCTCAATCCTGAACCTGCCCAGACCTTGCTACAAAAACCCCCTCCCTGTTACTCATAAACAATTTTTAATTTTGGTTTTTGCTGTGTGACACCTTGGAACATTTTGTTTTGTCTGCGTTGCGCCGGGATTATCATGGCTAATATTCATTAGCGCGCTTTTCCTACGTTCTGATGGTTTGATCACACTAACATGCAGGGTGCTTACTTGTCTTGTTTTCTATGCTGTTTTTGCCTAAGTTTTGCTTGCAGGGGTGCGGTCAAACTCGTTGACCGACTTGAGCTGCAATGGGGTTCACTGTTTGGAAGGGTAACATCATTCACTTTCCTTCTTAAAATCGTTTTTCCCCAATCCCACCTTTTTTATCATTCCAAAAGGGGAAGAGATTCTTATTGGCAACTTGTTTCATTCTGATTTTACTCATACATGGTTCAAACTATGGTTTCGAATGTCTGTTTCCATGTTCATCACTCACCATGTTAACTTTAAAAGAATGTTATGTTTTCTATCAAGTTGAAAAGTTGTCATCATCAAAAAGGGGGAAATTGTTGATCCCTGAGTTTTGATGATGACAAGCTTATTTGTGCTTACGTTTTACATTCTAGAACGACAGGTCTAAAGTGAAAGAGCTACTCTCAATTCGTATTGATAAGAATGAAGCAGCCTCGAAGGAAAGAGAACAAGTCAGATGGATCCTTGAAGCAGCAATCGAATGATATAAAAGTCAAGACACTTCAAATGAAGTTACAAGGATTAAGCATCTATGAAGCCTTAGGAAGTATATGGTAAATACGAAAAGGTACAAGGCTATTATACCAAACGTACTGCTAAGTCTGGGAACAATGTTTTAAAGAGTCAAGTTATCACCTGAGTTCTTAGAGTTAGCAGAATACACTAGGTCTAAGTACAAATGATTATCCGTATTAAAAGAAGTTTTAATTTGCCTAAATTAATTCAGTAATGATTGAAGATAATCTTTGGAAGAGATTGAGGAGAAGTTGAAATCGTTTAAAACTCGTTTAAAGATTAAATCGTTTCCTAACAGAAACCTATCTTTAGAAGAGTCCTAATTTGATTAGAATTAGAAGTCTAGGATTACTAGGGTAAATCACAGAATCACTATAAATATACCTAAAGATCTCCTCGTAATTTTTTATCAGACTCATACGCATTAACCGGAGCTTTCAGGTATCACCTTTAAAGTCTTTATTTTTAAGAGTCTGTTCCTGTTCCCAGTTAGAGCAGTATTGGTTGGTAGGTCTTGTATCTTCGTATTTATCTTAGTTTTTATTTATTCTGTATTTCATTAAAGTTGAATTGATGTATGTTAAGCCTGAGTCAGGCTTACTAGAGCAAGAGTGAAAGATCTCAAGAGAGATCTGTGAGTTGAAACAATTGAGGGATTGTTTCATAGGGAGAAGGGAACAACGTGGGGTTGTTCCTAGTTATCTGTAATCTGAGGTGATTTACAGATTGTGGCCCGAGTAGATTAGGCTTGTAAAGAAACTGAGTTGTTTTGCCTAATTAGCAGAAGTGTTTAAGTCCCCAAAGGGGCCGTGGTTTTTTCCTCTCTATTGGGCCTAGAGAGTTTTCCACGCTAAATCATGCTTGCTCTATTTGCTGTTTCTGTTCCTTATCGCGTATATTTTATAAAACTGCAAAAAATCAATTCACCCCCCCCCCCCCCCTCTTTTATTTATCATTTCCCCTTGAAAGAATATACCAATAACTTTTTTCCTCGACAAAAATAAAGAAATATCCTTACTAAGTTTGACTTGCAAAAATAATGACCGTACGTAAGTGGAGATAAGTGGCCGCATACACTAATTTTTGTCCACCTAAGTGCTTGTTTAACTGCTAGTGAGGGTTTTTTTGCTAGTGAGATATTTGCATCTGCATCTGCATCTGTTCATGTATGCACCTAATCGTTTTTGAACCAATACATATTGTCTCTTTTCTATTTATTTCAAATCTAGTATATTTGTTTATATTATCCTTTGACCACTAGGTTATTGTTTTCTTTGTGTCGAAGGTTTATAAATACAGAAGACAACAAATGTACTTCCATCATTCAAACAAAAACACAACAAATTAAACATATCAGCATATTAATGACAGTAATCATCCCTGAAATCAGGCAACCTGTTACAGCAAATGTGTTGTTACCTCCAATAAAGTGCAGTTTTAGCATAGAGCAAGTTATAAACGCACCCATTGAGGTGGTATGGTCTATCGTCCGTCAATTCGACAACCCAAAAGCATACAGGATGTTTATCGGTGAATGTTCTTCAACTTCTACGTCTAATGCTGTTGGATCATTTCGTCACATAGCCTTTGTTACTGATTTTCCGTCAACGGTGAGCATTGAGCGGCTTGATGACCTCAACGAAGAGAAACATGTAATGGTGTATAGTGTTGTTGGTGGCGATCATACTTGCCGTCTTCCTAATTACCAAGGTATGATTTCGGTTAAAGAGAAATGTAGTGGTGGCCAAAGGAGGACAATTGTAACCGAAAAATATACCGTCTATGTACCAGAGGATAGTAATGCGGAGGAGACTCGTTATTTGGTTGATACGTTGGTGGGATTTAATCTTAAGTCTTTAGCTCGCATTGCTGAGTGTATATAACTTAAATTAGTTTTATTATGTATATTCCTTTCCTTTTCTTCTTCCAAATTTGTTTTGAAGGAGTTGCCTACTCTTTTTTCCTACTAGTTTTTGAAAGAGTTGCTTCTTTTTCAATCTTCTTGTCATTATTATTTCAAGGAGTTGTTTCCTTTTCTTGATCTAGAATATTTGTAATGTTTTTAATGATGTTCATCATTGTTTGACTTCACGATTTAAAATAAACATTATGTATTCATTTATTGAAACCTATGTACGAAGCATTTAATTTTACTTATCACCCCCCTTAATATATTTCAATGGGTAACACGACTATAAGATGTTATGTTGAAGGAAATACAAGTGTCAAGGTCCCCTTTATGCAAAGGAAATTGTTGGGAGTGCATCCCTTTTAGGTTTTAAGTTGAGTGAGGCCGGTAAAGCTAGTCACATTTCTATGACCTACTCCGTATGTCATAAACAGATAAACTTCCTTCATTACATAGTTTGACTTTTAGCACATACTTTATCCATTTCTTTTTCTTGCACCATTAAGTTGAACACAAAAATTTAGAAAATTTGTAAATATCCAAAATTGCTTATATGATAACAAACAAAAGAGAGGTAAAATGTTAGGTAACAATGTGGGTATGGTAAAATAAATATTTAGTGTGTGAACAAATCAAAAAACATGTGAAAGCAAACCATAAAGTAAATGGTGTAACTAACATGCAACTTTTATAAAAGGAAAATGGTAAGAAAATAAAAACGGAGAACATACTATTTATAAACTTTGACTATCAATTGTGATATACTACATTCGTTTCAAAATGATCTTTGCACTTTATGTTTTAGTCATCTTTAATTCGTTTTTAATGTTCTTTACCCTTTGCTTTATAGTGTTTTTGGACATTAAAATGTACTCCCTCTGTTCCTAAAAGATGTTCCCGGTTTGAATCTTGGTTGGAAATTAAGAAACCTGAAATCTTGGTTTGTATGGGTATAAGTGTAATGATTGGGTGTAAGAGAAATGATTGTGTGTAAGACTGAGTAAGAGATTCTTTTTTGAAGAATAAAGTAAAGCGAGAGAAAACAATAAAGAAATAAGGAAAAAGGGAGATATTTGATTAAAATATTCAAAAATCAGAAAAACTCTGATACAAGTGGGACATTTTACATGAGTTGGATGAGGTGGGGTTCCTCAAACATTGTTCTCAACTAATGAACTTTCAGCGCCATTTCACACGGATTTTTTAGACTTTCCAAAAACAGAAAGACTTTTCTGTCTAACATTTTCCCTCCAATGATTTCCCTAAAAAAAGAAGTCCACACCCTTTATAAATAGGGCTGCCTTTCTCAAAAAAATCCCACATAAATACAAACTCCTAACAGATCTACTTTAAGAGAGTACAAACAAGAAAGATAACTCCTCAATTCACTAAAATTCAACAAAGTCAAGGGGACATTAATGGCTTCAGGTCAAGAGGAGGATGATTTCCTCGATTTTCTGATGATGAAGGAGACGACACGAACACTGAATCATAATCTGATGATGAAGAAGCAACTATTGATGTGGTACAACATGCTGAAATTGAAGTGAATGCTCGTGAATATGGGGATTTTGAGCAGTACCAACCACTGCTAAATCTTAATGAAGTACCACAAGAAGTACCACATGAATGTGAAGTCGGACAACAACAAACTAAAAAATTAGGTATATCAGATCTACAACACAGTTCCTTTTATTTTTGATTTGAACATGCCATCACATGAAGAGTCCACACCATCAAACAGAAAGTCAACAGATTCATCATAAGCTAAGACTCCTAGAATTAACAATGAATTGAGGCTGCAAATCCCGTTGTTACTGCTATGTAGAAAACTTAGAGGGTCAAACAACCTCATTTGTGGGACAATTGAGGTGGCTGAAGGAAATGTGTCCTTCACCCAAGGTGCATTAAGTCTAATACCAAGTTTCAGATTAATTACTAATAATTAATTTAGTGAGATCAAGTGATCGGAACAGCTAGCTGGAGCAATGCTTCCGATCAGTGAGTTCTAATCTATATTAGGCTCATAGCTTACTCTTGACTGAAACTATAAGGTCACACCAATGGCATGTAACAGATCACCAGATTAAATGAATCGAAAAATCATTTAATAGCTTCTCGGGATTTAGTTCGGAAACACATAATATACGATATGACGTTGGATCAGAATCGTATATCGTATCGAGAATATTTGTAAGCTAGGAGAAACGATTAATCGTATCGTACGATGGTGATTCGCCGTGTACGATACGATAAACAATAGGCGCAAGGCGTTGGTCGCGAATACAAGCCGCAATGAAGCTACTGGCCGTCGAGCCAAGCGCACATGCGCGCAAGGCCCAACGAGCCAGTAGCTCGCGTGCAGCAAGCAGCCAGCCCGCAAGGACTCGGCGTGTGCGCGCATAGAGTTCAGCGATGCTGCGAGCAAAGCAGCGAGGCCCAAGCTGAAGGAAATAATGCCCTTGGTCCAAGTATGCATTTAATATTAAGTCTAATAAATGCGGTTCAGTATTAATTGACAAGTTAATAATTCAGTGAGATCAAGTGAGCTGAATGCCTAGCTAGAGGCCGCTTCAGTTCAAGTGGAATTAATGATATTATATCCACAGCTTACTCTTAACTGAACCCGTAGGGTCACACAAATAGTGCGTAAATGGATCAATTATTTAATGGCATTAAATACTCCATCTATGTGAAGGAAATAATGCCCTTGGTCCAAGTATGCATTCTATGATAAGTCTAATAAATGCGGTTCAGTATTAATTAACAAGTTAATAATTCAGTGAGATCAAGTGAGCTGAATGCCTAGCTAGAGGCCGCTTCAGTTCAAGTGGAATTAATGATATTAATCCACAGCTTACTCTTGACTGAACCCGTAGGGTCACACAAATAGTACGTAAACGGATCAAGTATTTAATAGCATTAAATACTCCATCTATGAATATTCGGAACCGACGGATCTTGGTTTCAGTGGGAGCTAAGATCGTCACAGGCAAGGAATGAATACTCCGGAAACGATGATATTTGCCGGAAACGGAAATATGGATCGTATCGGAAATATAAATATTATCCAAGTCGTAGATGTTACCGGAAACGGAAACATGGTACGTGTCGGAAAATATTATCGGAAATGGAAATATTGCCAGAATCGGAAATATTGCCGGAAACGGAAATATTGTCAGAATCGGAAATATTACCGGAATCGGAAAATAATTCCGGAAACGGAAATATTAAATATTTGTTCGAAACGGAAATTAATTCCGGAATCGGAAATATTAAATATTGTTCGTATCGGAAATAAATTCCGGAATCGGAAAATTTAATCGGAAGCGCATCGTACGAATAAGCATCGGACGAGGCCTGCCGGACAAGGCCCAGCACGAAGCCAGGCCATCGCCCAGCAAGCCAAGCGCGCCGCACAAACAGCAACGCCAGGCCCAGCGCAAGGCCAGGCCCAGCAGGCTGCGCGCAGCGCGCAGCGCGCACAACGCGCACAGCACGCGCAGCGCGCAGCGCGCGCGGGCGCTGAGTGGGCTGCTGCTCGCGCGCACGCATGGGGCCCATCGTGGCTGCCGTGCGTGTGTGTGCAAGTGTTTGTGTTCGTGCACGTTTCCTAAAACATGCAGAGTTCGGTTAATGATTAAATTCCTAATTCTATTTGATAAATTAATTAAATTAGAGTTCTTGTAGGATTCTAGGTTTAATTAATTTGTATCTGAATAGGATTTCGATTCCCTTTCCATACCGCTATAAATATGAGGCTAGGGCTCACAATTTATAACACAAGTTTAAAAGTATTCAAAGTGAGTTTTTGAAAAAAAAAATCAGTCACACATTTGCCTATAAAGTGCCGAAAATAATAGTACCTTAAGGGCGATTCTAGTTGGTCAATCTTAAGGCGGATCCGGACGTGCTGTGGACTATCTACGGAGGGACGACACTTGGAGTCCTAAAGACTTGTTCTTGTTCGGTTCGGGCGCAGCTAGGGAAGGCACGCAACAAAGAGTATGCATCTAATCTATGCTAAATGATTATGTGTAAATAATATGTTTTCCTGGGTTTATGGTTTTTCCGCATGATTTATGAATTGTCATACGTATCATAACCTAACAGTGGTATCACGAGCCCATTATTATTTTCATAATCTAAATTGCATGAACATGGTTAAATATTACAAATTTGCAAGAATTAAAAGGGGTGATTAATTTTCGTAATTGTTAATTAATTGCAAATTGCGTTTATTTAATTATACGTACGCAGTTTTTCGGCAGTTTCTTCGTTACTCATCCGAATTGAGTGATTTTTGTGTCAATTCCGCATGTAAAAGGCATTCTAAAATTTTGACAAAAATAGTAATTTTCTGCCGAACCCAGAATTCTCAAATTCGAAGCCTAACTATGACTTTTCGAAGGTTTTAGTTTTTCGAATGCAAAATTTCGTAAATTTAAGATGTTAAATTAAATATTTGCGATTCTTGTTGATAAATCTTGAATTTTTGATTGACCTACTGCATATGTTTAACAAGTTTGAATGCCTAGTCTTGTTAATTATGCAATCTAATTTGTAATTATGATTAATTTGTTGAAAATTAGAATAATTTAGAATTAATTTGAATTTCATAATTAATTGTAATTTAATTAGAAACCTATGATTAAAAACCACCATAAAAATTGTAAATTTACGATAAATTTTAAATTTTTATGACCTAGACTTGAATCCATAACAATCGGAAATCAATTGGATAATAAATTTTCGATTTTTTCGCCCTAAAATTATGAAATTAATATTATTTATTAATTTGTCATTAATTTTAAATATAAATTTTAAATTTTTATGCGATTCGTTCATATAACTTGCACGCACGAAGCAATGGACGCTTCGTGTTACCCTTAAGGGGTGTTGTATAATGCGGGCATGCGACGACGAGCAAGGGAGCTCGTCGCCCATGCGGCACGAATGCAATGAGCAAGGGCGTAGTGCACGAGCACAAGGCAGCAGCCCTGCCTTGTGTCGTGTGCCACGACCAATGGACGAATGGGCATGGGCGTAGGGCGAGCCAAGGCAGTCGCGTGTGGGCAGCAAGCGAGCTGCGCCACAACGCGCGCTGCCTCGCACAAGAGCGCGCAGCCTCGCGCGCAGCGAGCGCAAGCTCGCGTGCCACGAGCGCTGCGCCTAGCATTGCTCGCGCGCACAGCGAGCGATGTCGCGCGCCCAGCGAGCGATGGCTCGCGCGCCCAGCGAGCGATGTCGCGCGCCCAGCGAGCGATGTCGCGCGCCCAGCGAGCGATGTCGCGCGCGCACTGCGAGCGATAGCCCGCGTGCGATGAGCGCTGGCGCGCGCAGCGAGCACCAATGCGTGCGGAGGCTTGCGATAGGGATGCAGCAGCTATGCGACGAGCGCATGGGCTGCGCGCACATGGCCAGCAATGGCTGTGTGCGTGCGGCCCATGGGCGTGCAACGCGTAGGGTGTTTGCGTTACGATTAGATCGTTTTGAAT
The DNA here is from genome assembly GCF_020520425.1 of Spinacia oleracea. Classification (NCBI taxonomy): domain Eukaryota; kingdom Viridiplantae; phylum Streptophyta; class Magnoliopsida; order Caryophyllales; family Amaranthaceae; genus Spinacia; species Spinacia oleracea. The sequence continues at coordinate 75,646,492 of NC_079491.1, read as the reverse complement.
GTTTAATTTGAAAATTTCAGTTCACGTAATTTTAATTAATTTTAAAATTAATAATTTAAATTATTTTCTTGGATTTTAATTTTGAATATTATAATTATAATAAATGTTATTTATTCTAATTATTTTACTAAAATTAAAATCAAGAATTAATTTAAATACGACTGAAATTAAATTAAACTTTTTGGATTCAATTATAAATTTATATGAGCTTTAAATTTTAATTAAATTTGTATGTTTCCGGTTAGACTAGAAATACATTTTTATGTTTAAAATTGGTAAAGCATATGAATTTATTGGTTTAAGTGGGAGCGCTTTTTAGTCATAAACTCTTGATTAGGTCTACAAATCCTTAAGGTTAAAACAACTTGATTAGAATTAATAAGGACTGAATAATTGGTAGATTATTGGTGCCCTTGATTAATTGCTGCAAATGTTTACGTGATGCATAATGTGTTTTACTAACCAGCTATGTGGGCCATTCATGATAATGAATGGGTGAATGGTATATATTGTATATGTACTGTTTTGCAGGTTATGAAGTGACTAGTATGGCCCAAATAGGATTGAAAATATGGTCTGCGTACCATTAATTTGAATGTAATTGGTCTAAAGTACCAAAGTTATTTTTCAATTCAAATATGGTCTGCGAACCATCAAATAGTTGTAATTAGTTATAGCTTATCCTATTTGAAGAAAATGGTGCCTCCCACGGAGATTTTCAAGACGGACTTTGAAGTCAAAGCTTCAAGATGAAGTCGGGCCATACTAGATCACAAATATCTTATGCATGTTTTAAGTTATTTATTGTTTTAAATATGTCTTAAAATGCATGAGATCAAAAGCTTGATTATGTTGCATGATTAAGGATTTTAGTTCACTTAAAATCTAACCAACATAGTAAGAGCCTTAAGTTCCAAACTTAAAAATTGAGTTAAAAGGTGCCATGCCAAAATATACACTTGCTTGGATATCCTTTACATCAATCTAGTAATAGTTTTCGCTCAGCGAGGTGTTACTTATTGGTCCTAAAGGGGCAAGGTACACAAATAATTGTGAGTACATGTTAGTTTTGGTGAAACTCAACGATATAAGTAAGGAGTCCTTTTATGTCGTGGCAAATTCGATAGGTTTACCTAATAAGTTCTTAGACGTGCCTATCAACCAAGAATAGTTTCTAGACTATTAGCAAAAGGCTTTTGCTTACCTAAGATGTTCTAGGATTAAGTCGACAAACTGTGCTTAGTTCTTCAATGATTTTAGGATCTTGGAATCATTTTATTCACACCTGCCGGAACACATAATTTGAATAAAACTCTTAATAAACATTGAATTATGCATGTATGCTAGAATTTAAGTTTATTAAGAGAAACTGTGAATGGTTATTTATTTGTTTATTCTTTTCAATTGTAGTTTTAATATGGCAAACAACAATCAAAACATCATCATGGGTTCTGAGCTTATGGTCAAGCTGAACCTGACAAATTTTCTTGAATGGGAAGCTAAGCTAGTTGAAATAGTCAAACTCAATGGACTTGAGTATGTACTGTCACATCCCATGCCAAGCTACTATGCCAGAGACATGACCCCTGAGAGATTTTACGCCTGGGATGCGGATCTCAAAAAGGTTATGAGTCTCATGCTGAACAATATCCCTGATGATTGGGCTAGAAGGTTTGTAGCCTATGAACCTTTTACGCTCATCAAGAATCTGAGGGATATCTGTCGTGGAAGTACGGAGGACAGGGACCTGAACGTCCATGAGTTGATTGAATCAATGTCTGGTCTAAAGGTTAGTTCTCCCAACAGGTGTTATAGGATGGAGGTCCAAGAAACACATGTTCAGCTCCTTCGCACTAAACAAAGGGTAGGCGTCCCACTGAGGTTCCATGTGGATCTTATGTGTTCATATTTTGATCGCCTAAGTCTACTAGGAACACCAATAAGCGAAAGGATGGCAGTCTCTGTCTTGCTCAATTCACTACACAGTGGGTTTGGTCGCTTCAAGCAACTATACCTAAGTGAACCAAGAGAAGAAACAGTTGCAGAATTTATTCACCTTGTCAGAAAGGCTGAAATAGTACTGGACTGTGAAGCCAAAGATTTACTCAAGGCTAGAAAGAGACCATTCAAGAAAGGTGGAAAGTCCAAGGGCAATGCTAAATCAAAGCAGGACAAGTCCACATCAAGCTGTCTTTATTGTGATGGAATAGGCCATTACAAAAGAGAATGTCCAAAGCTAAAGGAAGATCAGAAGAACGGAACAGTCGTTCCATCTTCAGGTATTTTCGTTATAGACTGTATACTTGCTAATTCAACTTCTTGGGTATTAGATACAGGTTGTGGCTCACACTTATGTTCCAATCCACAGGGACTAAGAAGAAGTAGAAAGTTAAGCAAGGGTGAAGTCGACCTACGAGTGGGAAATGGAGCGCGGATTGCTGCATTAGCTGTAGGAACTTACTATTTGTCGTTGCCCTCCAGGCTAGTTTTGGAACTGGAAGAATGTTTCCATGTTCCAAGTCTTACTAAAAACATCATTTCAGTTTCTTGCTTAGATGCTAAGGGATTTTCCTTTATAATAAAAGACAATAGTTGTTCGTTTTATTTTAAAGAGATGTTTTATGGATCTGCTAGATTAGTCAATGGACTTTATTTATTAGATCACGACAAACAAGTTTATAACATAAATACCAAAAAGGCCAAAAAGGATGATTCAGATCTCACCTATCTGTGGCATTGTCGATTAGGCCATATAAACTTGAAACGCTTAGAAAGACTTCAAAGGGAAGGAATTCTAGAACCATTTGACTTAGAGGATTATGGTAAATGCGAATCATGTTTACTTGGCAAAATGACGAAGCAACCTTTCTCTAAAGTTGGAGAAAGAGCAAATGAACTATTGGGTTTAATCCATACAGATGTATGTGGACCAATGAGTACAAATGCTAGAGGTGGTTTCAGCTACTTTATCACTTTCACTGATGACTTCAGTAGGTATGGTTATGTCTACCTAATGAAGCATAAGTCTGAATCCTTTGACAAATTCAAGGAATTTCAGAGTGAAGTAGAGAATCAATTAGGCAAGAAGATTAAGGCACTGCGGTCTGATAGAGGCGGTGAATATCTGAGCTATGAATTTGATGACCATCTGAAAGAATGTGGAATTCTATCAGAATTGACTCCTCCTGGAACACCACAATGGAACGGTGTGTCAGAACGGAGGAACAAAACCTTGCTAGACATGGTCAGGTCAATGATGGGTCAGGCCGAACTTCCATTAGAATTTTGGGGACATGCACTAAATACAGCTGCACTCACTATAAATAGAGCTCCGTCTAAAGCTGTCGAAAAGACTCCATACGAATTATGGTTTGGAAAGCCTCCAAATGTGTCTTTTCTTAAGATTTGGGGATGTGAAGTATACGTCAAACGATTAATTTCAGACAAACTTCATCCAAAATCTGACAAATGTATCCTTGTGGGCTATCCAAAGGAAACAAAGGGGTATTACTTCTACAATACATCTGAGAACAAAGTGTTTGTTGCTCGAGATGGTGTCTTTTTGGAGAAGGATCACATTTCCAAAATGACAAGTGGGAGAAAAGTAGACCTCGAAGAAATTCGAGTCGAACAACAAACTCTAGAGAATGCTCAAGATGACATTCAGGATGAAACTCAGAGATCTTTAGAAGAATCTGGTGAGAATCATGGTCAATCTAGAAATGTTACCCCGCGTAGATCGCAAAGATATAGATCTCAACCGGAAAGGTACTTAGGTATTTTGACGAACGAGAGCTATGACGTTCTATTACTTGAAAGTGATGAACCTGCGACTTACAAGCAAGCTATGACGAGCCCTAGCTCCAAGCAATGGCAAGAAGCCATGCAATCTGAATTAGACTCCATGTCTGAAAACCAAGTATGGGATTTGGTCGATTTGCCAGATGGCTACCAAGCCATTGGAAGCAAATGGGTTTTCAAACTGAAAAAGGACAAGGATGGGAAACTTGAAGTTTTCAAAGCTAGATTGGTTGCAAAAGGTTACAGGCAAGTCCACGGTGTGGATTACGATGAAACCTTTTCACCAGTTGCAATGCTAAAGTCTATTCGAATAATGTTAGCAATCGCTGCATATTACGATTACGAAATATGGCAGATGGATGTCAAAACTGCTTTCTTAAACGGCGTTTTAACAGAAACTGTGTTTATGACACAACCTGAAGGTTTTGAGGATCCAAAGAATGCTAAAAAGGTATGCAAGCTAAAGAAGTCAATCTACGGATTGAAGCAGGCATCCAGGAGCTGGAATATACGTTTTGATGAAGCAGTCAGTGACTTTGGTTTCATCAAGAACGCGGACGAATCTTGTGTATACAAGAAGGTCAGTGGGAGCAAAATTGCTTTCCTAGTATTATATGTCGACGACATATTGCTTATCGGAAATGACATTCCTATGTTGAACTCTGTCAAAATTTGGCTTGGGAAATGTTTTTCGATGAAGGATCTAGGAGAAGCACAGTACATATTGGGCATCAAGATTTACAGAGATAGATCTAAAAAGATGATTGGACTTAGTCAAAGCACTTATATCAATAAGGTGCTTGATAGGTTCAAGATGGCGGACTCCAAGCGAGGCTACCTACCCATGTCTCATGGAATGACTCTAAGCAAGACTCAGTGCCCAAAAACACTTGATGAGCGTAGACGAATGAATGGGATTCCATATGCATCATTGATTGGTTCAATAATGTATGCTATGATATGTACACGCCCGGATGTTGCGTACGCACTCAGTGCTACGAGCAGATACCAGTCAGACCCAGGAGAGGCGCATTGGACTGCTGCCAAGAACATTCTGAAGTACCTGAAAAGGCACAAAGATGACTTCCTGGTCTATGGTGGAGATGATGAATTAATTGTTAAAGGCTATACGGACGCAAGTTTCCAAACCGACAAAGATGATTTCAGATCACAGTCTGGGTTTGTCTTCTGCCTCAACGGAGGAGCAGTAAGCTGGAAAAGTGCTAAGCAAAGCACCATTGCGGATTCTACAACTGAAGCGGAGTACATTGCTGCACATGAAGCAGCAAAGGAAGCTATATGGCTAAGGAAGTTCATAGGAGAACTTGGTGTAGTCCCCTCCATTAAAGGACCAATAGCCCTGTATTGTGATAATAACGGAGCTATTGCACAGGCAAATGAGCCTAGACACCACCAGAAAGTCAAGCATGTACTTCGTAGATTTCACCTTCTACGAGAGTTCGTTGAAAGAAAAGAAGTCGAGATAAGCAAAATTGGAACTGATGACAACATATCAGATCCATTAACTAAACCTCTGCCGCAGGCGAAGCACAACTCGCACACTGCAGCTATGGGAATCAAGCATATTGGAGAATGGCTTTGATGTCTCTGTTTAATGTTTTAAAGTTTTAGAGTTTAAGTCTTTGTAAAACATTATTGGTTAATCATTCACAATAAATGAAAAGAATTCATTTTTCCATTTAATTTGTGGTTTATTAAATGATGAGTCCCTTCAATTTGACGATATATTCAAGATAGACTGTCAGGACCAGTCCTGTGACTAAGAAATGTCTATCAAGTGAACTTGAATGTCAAAGGTTGAAAATGGTCCCTAATCGGAGTTTTCTATAAAATTGGACGCATAGAAAACGTTAGACGATTAGAATGCAAGATGACTAGTAGTTCTGTTTCTTGAACTATGTGGACATGGCAATGTCATAATCATTTGCATAGATACTTACTTTGGGAAGACTAGTATCGGACGAGACCTATGAAACTTTACTGTAAGAGATGAAAGTCTGTCATAAGTAAATTTCATTAAATTATTAGACACTAAATCCTCAATACCTGAGTGATTTGAAGATTACTTGTTTGAGAACTGGTTGCTTTGACGTTGACCAACCGTCGCACCGTAAAAGGAGGCTATAAAGGCAACGCTCAGGTAATCACCTATCAAACGAAGTCTAATCTCAAGATCGCAAGATTGGGATTGTCCTCCCATAAATCGGGATGAGATGCTTAAAAGTTGTACAAGGCCACTCGGAGAGCTAGAAACTGTGAAATGCATGGCCGTGCTCTGATGAATCATAGGCTATGATTATCTGTTTATTTGATCAGTTGAACTCTGAAACCGAGGAACACCTCTGGACATAATAAGGATGACAACTCTTACCTTATGTTCAAGAGCAAGCATCGAGCGACAAAGGAATTAGGAAATGCACACTTGTCCCTAAGGACAAGTGGGAGACTGAAGGAAATAATGCCCTTGGTCCAAGTATGCATTCTATGATAAGTCTAATAAATGCGGTTCAGTATTAATTAACAAGTTAATAATTCAGTGAGATCAAGTGAGCTGAATGCCTAGCTAGAGGCCGCTTCAGTTCAAGTGGAATTAATGATATTAATCCACAGCTTACTCTTGACTGAACCCGTAGGGTCACACAAATAGTACGTAAACGGATCAAGTATTTAATAGCATTAAATACTCCATCTATGAATATTCGGAACCGACGGATCTTGGTTTCAGTGGGAGCTAAGATCGTCACAGGCAAGGAATGAATACTCCGGAAACGATGATATTTGCCGGAAACGAAAATATGGATCGTATCGGAAATATAAATATTATCCAAGTCGTAGATGTTACCGGAAACGGAAACATGGTACGTGTCGGAAATTATTATCGGAAATGGAAATATTGCCAGAATCGGAAATATTGCCGGAAACGGAAATATTGTCAGAATCGGCAATATTACCGGAATCGGAAAATAATTCCGGAAACGGAAATATTAAATATTTGTTCGAAACGGAAATTAATTCCGGAATCGGAAATATTAAATATTGTTCGTATCGGAAATAAATTCCGGAATCGGAAAATTTAATCGGAAGCGCATCGTACGAATAAGCATCGGACGAGGCCTGCCGGACAAGGCCCAGCACGAAGCCAGGCCATCGCCCAGCAAGCCAAGCGCGCCGCACAAACAGCAACGCCAGGCCCAGCGCAAGGCCAGGCCCAGCAGGCTGCGCGCAGCGCGCAGCGCGCACAGCGCGCACAGCACGCGCAGCGCACAGCGCGCACAGCGCGCACAGCACGCGCAGCGCGCAGCGCGCGCGGGGGCTGAGTGGGCTGCTGCTCGCGCGCACGCATGGGGCCCATCGTGGCTGCCGTGCGTGTGTGTGCAAGTGTTTGTGTTCGTGCACGTTTCCTAAAACATGCAGAGTTCGGTTAATGATTAAATTCCTAATTCTATTTGATAAATTAATTAAATTAGAGTTCTTGTAGGATTCTAGGTTTAATTAATTTGTATCTGAATAGGATTTCGATTCCCTTTCCATACCGCTATAAATATGAGGCTAGGGCTCACAATTTATAACACAAGTTTAAAAGTATTCAAAGTGAGTTTTTGAAGAAAAAAAATCAGTCACACATTTGCCTATAAAGTGCCGAAAATAATAGTACCTTAAGGGCGATTCTAGTTGGTCAATCTTAAGGCGGATCCGGACGTGCTGTGGACTATCTACGGAGGGACGACACTTGGAGTCCTAAAGACTTGTTCTTGTTCGGTTCGGGCGCAGCTAGGGAAGGCACGCAACAAAGAGTATGCATCTAATCTATGCTAAATGATTATGTGTAAATAATATGTTTTCCTGGGTTTATGGTTTTTCCGCATGATTTATGAATTGTCATATGTATCATAACCTAACACTATGGATATTCGGAATCGACGGATCTTGGTTTCAGTGGGAGCTGAGATCGTTATAAGCAAGAAATGAATACTCCGGAAACGATGATATTGCCGGAAACGGAAATATGGATCGTATCGGAAATATGAATATTATCCAAGTCGTAGATGTTGCCGGAAACGGAAACATGGTACGTATCGGAAAATATTAATGGAAATGGAAATATTGCCGGAATCGGAAATATTGCCGGAAACGGAAATATTGTCAGAATCGGAAATATTATCGGAATCGGAAAATAATTTCGGAAACGGAAATATTAAATATTTGTTCGAAACGGAAATTAATTCCGGAATCGGAAATATTAAATATTGGTCGTATCGGAAATGAATTCCGGAACCGGGAATTTAATCGGAAGCGCATCGTACGAATTAGCATCGGACGAGGCTTGCCAGACGAAGACCTTGCACGAAGCTAGGCCCGCGCCCAGCAAGGCAAGCGCCCAACACGAAGGCCACAGCCTCGCCAGGCCCAACGCAAGGCCAGGTCCAGCAAGGCCGTAGGCGCGCGCGCTGGAGCGTGTGCTCGTGGGCTGTGAGGCAGCGCCCACTCGTGTGGGCCGCAAGGCTTGCGCGGGTGCATGCGTCCCTCATGGTCGTGCGACACTCGTGTTCGTAACGAATCCTAATCCTATCGGAATTCGTGCAATAATTAAATCCTAATCCTAATAGATTAAATTTATTATTTAGAGTTCAAATAGGATTCTAATTAATAAATCCATATCCTAGTAGGATTATAATTCCTTTCCATAAACTCTAAAAATATAGGCCTAGGGTCACATATTTAACAGACGATTATTGAAGTATTCAAGGTAAGATTTTTAAGCAAAAATCAGCCAAACATTTGCACCCAAATAGCCGAAAATCTAAGGAACCTTAATGGCGATTCTAGTTGGTCAAGCTTAAGGCGGATCCGGACGTGCTGTGGACTATCTACGGAGGGACGACACTTGGAGTCCTAAAGACTTGTTCTTGTTCCGTTCGGGCGCAGCTAGGGAGGGCACGCTACAAAGTGTATGCATCTGAATTATGCTAAATGATTATGTGTTAATAATATGTTTCCTGGCTTTATGGTTTTTCAGTATGATTTATGTTTATTCATATGTATCATAACCTAACAGTGGTATCACGAGCCTCTTATTATTTTCATAATCTAAATTATATGAACATGGTTAAATTTTACAAATTTGCAAAGAATTAAAGGGGTGATTAATTTTCGTAATTAATTGCAAATTGCGTTTATTTAATTATATGTACGCAGTTTTTCGGCAGTTTCTTCGATACTCATCCATATCGAGTGATTTTTGTGTCAATTCCGCATGTAAAAGACATTCTAAAATTTTGACAAAAAGACTCTTTTTCGGCCAAACCCAGAAATCCCAAATTCGAAGCCTAACTATGACTTTTCGGAGGTTTTAGTTTTTCGAACGCAAAAGTTTGTAAATTTAAGATGTTAAATTGAATATTTGCGATTCTTGTTGATAAATCTTGAGTTTTTGATTGACCTACAGTATACGTTTAACAATTATGAATGCCTAGACTTGTTAATTATACAACCTAATTTGTAATTATGATTAATTTGTTGAAATTCGAATAATTTAGAATTGATTTGATTTTCATGATTAATTAATAATTTAATTAGGTACCAATGATTAAAATCCACCATAAAAATTGTTAATTTATGTTAAATTTTAAATTTTTATGACCTAGATTTGAATCCATGTTAATCGGAAATTAATTGATTAATAAATTTTGGATTTTTCGCCCTAAAATTATGAAATTAATATGATTTATTAATTTGTCATTAATTTTAAATTAATTTTTTTTAATTTTTATGCGATTCGCTCATAAAACTTGCACGCACAAAGCAATGGACGCTACGTGTTACCCTTAAGGGGTGTTGTATAGTGCGGGCATGCGACGACGAGCAAGGGAGCTCGTCGCCCATGCGGTACGATGCAACGAGCAAGAGCCATGGCACACGAGCACAAGGCAGCACGCTGCCCTGTGTCGAGTGCTGTGCGCATATGGGCGAGTGGGCAAGGGCGAAGGGCCAAGGCGCAAGCCTTCGGGCAGACGCGTGTGGGCAGCGAGCGTGCTGCACCACAGCGAGCGCTGCCACGCCCAGCAAGCAAGCAAACGCGAGGCAAGCAGGCGCGACGAGCGAGCGGGCGCGCGCAGCGTGGCCTGCACTGCTGCGTTGCGTGTGGCCTGCTTGCGTATTGCTATACGAACAGTCGAGGGGCGCTAAGCCTCGTGCACTCGATGGGGCTTGGGCGCAAGCCCAAGTGCCTCGTCGTGTGATTATTGAGTCGTTCTTAAATTTAATATTGACTTTTCAGTTCGGAAACGTTTTAATTAATTTTAAAATTAATAATTTAAATTTTTTTCTCGGGTTTTAATTTTGAATATTATAATTATTATAAATTCTATTTATACTAATTATTTTACTAAAATTAAACCTTGAATTAATTTAAATTCATTTAATTAAACTGAAAATAAATTAAATAAAATGGATTTAATTTTAAATTTATATGAGCTTTAAATTTTAATTAAATTTGTATGTTTCCAGTTAGACTAGAAATACATTTTTATGTTTAAAATTAGTAAAGCATATGAATTTATTGGTTTAAGTGGGAGCAATTTTAGTCATAAACTCTTGATTAGGTCTACAAATCCTTTAAGGTTAAACAACTTGATTAGAATTAATAAGGACTGAATAATTGGTAGATTATTGGTGCCCTTAATTAATTGCTGCAAATATTTATGTGATGCATAACGTGTTTTACTAACCAGCTATGTGGGCCATTCATGATAATGAATGGGTGAATGGTATATATTGTATATGTACTGTTTTGCAGGTTATGAAGTGACTAGTATGGCCCAAATAGGATAGAAAATACGGATATTTCATGAAATACCCCCGAGTTTTGAAGTAATTCACCAAATGCCCATCAAGTTCCAATAATTCACCAAATACCCCTGACAATTGACTTAATGCCCCAAATACCCTTGCTGATAACGGTCCGTTAGTCCGTCGTTAGCCTAGTTTCATAATTCACCAAATGCCCCCTTTTTAAAATTTATTTCACCAAATACCCCTATTATTAAACTTATTTCACCAAATGCCCCAAACTTAAAAATAGTTATTCTGATGTTCCAACGGCTAGTTTTTTCATTTGAAAAGTAGTTGTTGCTTATTGTTTGCTTATGCCTTCTTGATCCACTATAGTCGTGATAATATCTAAAGGCTAATTATGAACAAACGGGCCAGTTTGTACATCCAACTCTATACCAATAATAAGTCCCTGCCCTCGGACTTCTTTCACATGTTGGTTGCCTTTCAATTTCTTTGCTAAGAGTTCTCTAAAGTCTTGACCTTTTTTTGCTAAAAGTACTTGCGTGCTCTCCTGAGTCCTAAGTTCTGCATGTCCATCCCAAACCATGACATAAATAGGGTTAGCCTTTCTTCATTTCAAAATCAAAGTAAGATGCCTTGTATTGACATTACAGTATCAACTTTTTCTTCATTTGCTTCTAGTCCTATTGCATATTATTGTTTCCCCTGTTTTCAGTACTTTCTCCTTCATCTAAGCTTCCCCTGTATTGTCCTTCATGATGTTGCCCCCTGTTTTCTTGCTCAACTACTCCCTTGCACCATCTCAGATTGTTGTAAGGATCACACTAGCTTGTAGTACAACCTTTGTGGATTGAGTGTTGTATCGGAGCTTCGGATGGCAAATTTTCTACCACAATAGCAAAATTGGTTAGGTTGAATATATGTGGACTCATTGTGTGTGGATGGTAATTTTGAAACAAAACTCATAACAAAAATCTAATGAAATTAGCAAAGCAAAGCAAAACAACATCTAAATTACAAGAAACATTCAGAAAATGGGTTTTTATAGCCAAGCAAGACCAACAACTACTTTGCAAACGAAAAAACTAGCCTTTGGAACATCAGAATAACTAGTTTTAAGTTTGGGGCATTTGGTGAAATAAGTTTAATAATAGGGGTATTTGGTGAAATAAATTTTAATAAAGGGGCCTTTGGTGAATTATGAAACTAGGCTAACGGCGGACTAACGGACCGTTATCAGTAAGGGTATTTGGGGCATTAAGTCAATTGTCAGGGGTATTTGGTGAATTATTGGAACTTGATGGGCATTTGATGAATTACTCCAAAACTCAGGGGTATTTCATGAAATATCCGTAGAAAATATGGTCTGCGTACCATTAATTTGAATGTAATTGGTCTAAAGCACCAAATTTGTTTTTCAATTCAAATATGGTCTGCGTACCATCAAATAGTTGTAATTAGTTTAATTATAGCTTATCCTATTTGAAGAAAATGGCGCCTCCCACGGAGATTTTCAAGACGGACTTTGAAGTTGAAGCTTCAAGATGAAGTCGGGCCATACTAGATCACATTAATCTTATGCATGTTTTAAGTTATTTATTGCTTTTAAATATGTCTTAAATATGCATGAGATCGAAGCTTGATTATGTTACATGATTAAGGATTTTAGTTCACTTAAAATCTAACCAACATAGTAAGAGCCTTAAGTTCCAAACTTAAAAATTGAGTTAAAAGGTGCCATGCCAAAATAACACTTACTTGGATATCCTTTTTTCATCGATCTTAGTAATAGTTTTCCGCCATAGCGAGGTGTTACTTATCGATACTAAAAGGGTAAGGTACACAAATAATTGTGAGTACATGTTAGTTTTGGTGAAACTCAACGATATAAGTAAGGAGTCCTTTTATGTCGTGTCAAAATCGATAGGTTTACTTAATAAGTTCTTAGACGTACCTATCAACCAAGAGTAGTTTCTAGACTATTAGCAAAAGGCTTTTATTCTTCAATACATAATGTGCTTAATTCTTCAATGGTTTTTAGGATCTTGGAATCATTTTATTCACACCTGCCGGAACACATAACTTGAATAAAATGCTTAATGAACATTGAATTATGCATATATGCTAGAATTTAAGTTTATTAAGAGAAACTGTGAATGATTATTTATTTGTTTATTCTTTTCAATTGTAGTTTTAATTATGGCAAACAACAATTCATTCAACATTCGATCAATTCTCAAAAAGGAGAAGTTGAGCGGGAAAAACTTCCTTGACTGGCAAAGGAACTTGCAAATAGTTCTTATGCAGGAAGAAAAGGAGTATGTCCAGGAAGAGGTGATGCCTGAAGCCGCAGGAGAAGGGGTCACTCAGGCAGCCCTCAATCGTTGGATTGATGCCAACAAGGATGTGAAATGTCTAATGCTTGCAACGATGAGTGCAGATCTACTGAAAACGTTCATCAACTCAAATGCTTTTACGATCATCAGTGAGTAAAAGAACATGTTCCAAGATCTGGCTCGGTTCGAAAGATTCGAGACTCATAGGCAAATTCTTGAGATCAAGCTTAAGAAAGGCCAGCCCGTAAGTCCACATGTTCTCAAAATGATTGGACTCATTGAGAATATGAGTCGGCTGGATCAGCAATTCTCTCAGGAAATGGTTGTAGACACCATCCTCCATTCTCTTCATAACGGGTATGATCAGTTCAAACTGAACTACAGTCTGAATAATCTAGACAAAACGCTCACTGAGCTTCACGGTATGCTGAAGACCGCTGAAAAGACGCTGAAAAGTGATAAGCAAGATGTGCTTATGGTGCATGGGGGCAAGTTCAAGAAATCTGGAAAGAAGAGGAATGCTAGGAAAGGTGGCAACAAGGCCAGCCTAACTAAGCAAACTGGCGCCAAGTCTGAAAAGAGGAAGGTCAGTCAACCCACTTCTGAATCCGAATGCTTCTACTGCAAGAAGAAAGGGCATTGGAAGAGAGATTGCTTGAAGCTAAAGGAAGATCAAAAGAACGGAATAGTGGTTCCATCTTCAGGTATTTTCGTTATAGACTGTACACTTGTGATGTTAAATTAGTTTTATTGAGAAATTCAAGTTAGGGTTTTACCTAGCCATAATGGGTCAATTGATTTGCATAATTAGGTGATGAATTTAATTATGATAATCAATTATATTTTCAGATTTATATAAAGGCTTAAAGTGTTGGTTTTTATTGATTTTAAGGGCGGAAAAAGTATGTTTTCATACTAGGGATTAGTTTTGCAAATTGAGACGATTATTTTATTAAAGAACGATTGAATTCTAAAGTTTAAATAAGGTTTAATATTTTATAAAGTTGCTGGAAATTTAATGAACATGGAAATAATTAAAGTTTCATTATTTTGATGATAGGAGGTGATTTCTATGTGAGTGCTCGTTTTGCAAAGTGGCCCCTACGCTTAGGTATTCAAGGTACGTACAAGTCTAGGGCAACCACACCATTTGTCAAAGACATTACATGATTGTTGTTGATGTGAATTATATTAGGTGGGTTCATATTTGTTTTGGTGAACGATCATGTGGATTATTATATTGGAATTATTGAATTATGGGTTGAACAAGCATGTTGGGATTATTATGAGTATGGATTTCATTTTCAATCATGTTGTTCAATATTTATGCATGTATGGTTTGTTTCACATGCAAGGGATGAAATATTATTTATTGTTATGCTATTGTACGGGGTGTCTAGCATACTTTTGAGCCAATTATTCGTACCACGTTGTACTATTTATTTTACCACATGTGAAGGGTTAGCTCACGTAAGCCACCGCACATGTAGGGTTTAGTTGGGAATATTTTGTATGAAATGAATTAGGATTTGTCGTGCAAGGGCACAGCCCTCATGTTAACAGACATGATGTGGAATCTCACTTTGTAAGAAGGAACTTGGTAGTAATTTCAATACTTCTTGATTTATTGATCACAAGCCCTAAAGGAATTAAAATGGGATTGTTTTGGTTGTCGTTTATTAATTGTGTGTATTTATGTATGTTTGTTGAGTCTCGAGTTCACCATTAATAAAATATTAATAAACGTAAAGTGCAACCAGAACAAGCTTTAAAACTCTTGGAACGTATATACCTTGAGTATGAACAATGGGGGGAGACTTGCCGGAAAACTCGTTCTCCTACTAATGATACAAGACGTTGTTTCATTTAATTTATGCGCTGGAACTCCGTCGGCATGGCCCGACACTCGGTATGGTCCGTTATTTATTACTTATTATGGTGTTTAGTGGGCTCCCAACACCCTTCCTTTATGGAATATTCTTTTGGCCCGTTCGAAGTTTATTCTAATTAAATTGTGAGTCAAGAGTCGAGTCAAGAGTCGAGTCTTGTATTCATGATTTACGTGTTGATTATTAAATGGCTTTTGCATGTTGATTTGTACTTTAGCGAGTGATGCATGTTTATAGTTTCATTTCACTTTAGTCTTGTGAGTACTCGGCTTTTTGGTGACTACGTGCCTTGTGTCTTTTGGTCATGGCCTTTGCCTTAATGACCCTATGATGATCCATCATTTGCACTTGCATTGTTGGGGAGTAGAATGATATAGCAGGTTGGTAGATCGAAGTACGATCGAAATCATGTGGCTTGGGATGATTGAGAGAGTTGCATGCTTTCGTACTTTAAAACTATTTTTAACTATACTTTAATTATGTTTGGGTTTCGTTGAATTTTAATACTTTGTTTTGGGTCGTTATGGTTCCAATTCTAGGAGGCCTCGATAATTTATTATTTATGTTTTTGAAAAGTTAGTTGACATTAAATTCCGCTGCGTAATTCTGGTAATAGCCTTAACCGTTATCACGGTGGCGTTAATACTTTAGTAATTCCTTTATTTTAAGTTGAAAAATGGTTTTACAAAAGCAAGGAATTATTAGGGTGTTACAAGCGCCCAGGGCTCCGCGTAGCTGCTGGCCGAGTGATGCACCACAGCAGCGCATTAGCTTCGTGCTGTGTCTGCTGCCTGCTGCTCGCTGGTTGCGCGCTAGCCAGTGGCATGCGCAGCGGCACGCGAGCTCCCTTGCTCGTTTGCTGCTGCCTTGCCTCGTGCCTAGCGATACGATGTATCGTCGCCCAATTTTCTCGACCACCCGCATAGCACACACGGCACAGGGCCTAGCCTGCCGCGCATGCCTTGCTTGCTCATTGCCTCGTACCGCATGGGCGACGAGCTCCCTTGCTCGTCGTCGCATGCCCGCACTATGCAACACCCCTTAAGGGTAAGACTTACCTTTCATTGCTTTGTGCGTGCAAGATTGGTAATCGTTTTATAAAAATTAAAAAAATATATATTTTAAATTTAACGACAAATTAATAAATCATATTAATTTCACTAAATTTGGTCGAAAAAACAAAAATTTATTATTCAAATTAATTTCCGATTACATTTATTTTTAGGGATTAAAATCTAGGTCATAAAATTTTAAAACTTTTCAAATTTAACAAATTTTATGGTGGTTTTTTTATCATAGGATCCTAATTAAATTGTCAATTAATTATGAAATTCAAAACAAATTCTAAATTATTTGTATAATTAACAAGATTAGGCCTTAAAATTGTTAAACATATACCTGTTGAGGGGGCATTTTGGGCTTATTGAGGCGAACAAGGCCCGCTTCGACAGACGTGGCTTCAACAGCTCACATAGCTGTTGAGGCGGGCTTTGTTCTAAACATGACCTATAACGACCTAATGATCCTTAAATGTGCATAAATAGATTCGAATGAGTTTTAGAAAGTTAAAACTATGTATATTAGTCATGTAATAAGAATCAAATGAGTCCTTAGGTTCTTTAGTTCAAAGTTGGGAGCGGAAATGTCATTTTAGCTCTAAATATGACCTATAACGACCCATTGAGCCTTAAATGTGCATACGTAGATTTGAATGAGTTTTAGAAAGTTAAAACTATGCATATTAATCATGTAATTGTAGGGGGGTTTTTTGTATTTTTCGCCCGTTTCCTACAAGGGGGGTTTTAGGAGGCCGGCCGGCTCGTTTAGAGAACCGTTTGAATTTTTGCACCTCGAAGGAGTCGCCACCAAACTTTATTTAAGGTCTTGTTTGGAAAGACCGCAAATGACTCTATTTTTGGATAAGGCCTTGAATCCTTGAAACGGATAGGTGAGATCCGGGCTCGGGAACGAAAATGCTTATTCGTTTAGAAATATTCAAGTACGTTGGCACAACATTAGTTCGAAAATAAACCCTAGATTAGACTATGTGGGTTTTAATTTTAGGGCAAAATAGAATTTCTAATTGTACGGTGGTCACTTTGCTTTAAAGATTGATTTAAGGAACCTAAGGCCGGTTTGTCCAAAAATATCTTCGTTAAGCGTGATGTAACCTTTGTATTTTGTTGTATTTAGCATGTTGGTGATGAAAGCGATAAAGCACATAAAGCAACATCACAATACTAAATATAGTGCGGAATTAGTAAATACAAGACCCCCTAGAAAAGGACTAGGGAGTAGGTCCACATTGCCTAGAAATGGACTAGGCAAGTAAAGATGCGGAATTAAAAGTGCGGAATTGAAATTGCGATATTGAAATTGCGGTATTGAAAGTGCGATATTGAAAGTGCGATATTGAAAGTGCGATATTGAAAGGTGCGATATTGAAATTGCGATATTGAAAGGTGAATAATTGAAATTGCGATATTGAAAGGTGCATAATTGAAATTTGTACTTGGGCACATGAGATTCGACCGCCAAGCGGCTCCTTAAAAATAAGTGTGCCCGGCACGAATTCAAAGCCAAAAATCTCAACTTGGGAGAGGTTGCTCAACCCAAATATCCTAGATTTTGCATATTAAACTTGAAATTGAAAGCTTGAATATTGAAATGTTTGAACTTGAAATGATTGAAATTTGAACTTGAAATGATTGAAATTTGTACTTGAAATGATCCTAGTTTAGGGAAATAACTGTGAATAACCCTAAACATGACAAGATCTTTGAAAATTGAAGACTTGAACTTGTATATTGAAAATGGAGTTTTGAATCTCAAAGACTAAACCTTTAAATGTTAAAAGGTGTTTATCTTTGATTACCCCATGTTTGATGGTGATTCTAGCCCAAGAGATGATTGTAAACAACTTGGACATCCTTGAATCTTTGAAAATTGAATTTTGTATTTTGAAAAAGTTTGTATTTTTGGAAAACATGTGTGATTGTTGCAAGTGTTGTTTTTTATTGATTAAAAACACCAACTTGCTAATCATTTAGAAATCAAAGAAACATAGTAGATTAGAATGGGATTCGGATTTACCTAGTTAGATTTAGGCAAGAGCTCCCAATTGCTTTGGATTTTAGGAATTTTGTATGTGTTTTTGAGGAGTTTTGAGTTGTATTTTGAGACGTAATGTCGAAATTACGACGTTGTATTGTTGTGCTCCCCCTTTTTTCGATGGAAATGAGGGGTATTTATAGGAGGGAATGGTGCAAAACACCAGCACACGCCAGCGCAGGGCGCTAGGCCAGCGCAGTGCGCTGCTGACGTGGCTTGAATGCCGCCAATGCAAGGACGGGGAATCGTCCTTGTTTCGTCTTGTAGCGTTGTACCTGTTGTACGAATAGTACTAGGTTTGGCGTTTTGTATTTGCTTGGAGGTTAAGGCATCGTTTAGCGTCTAAAAACAAGCCTTTCTCGGGTTTTTGAATTTCGGTTTTACGGGACGGGGCCCGGTATGCTCGGTTTTGTGGGTTGACGCCCGAATTTAACTTGCCTTATATTATTTTGATTGGAAAAGGCTTAGTTAAACCAATGGGATGGTCTACTAGGTGAGATTATACTTGGATTTTGAAATTGAATTTGGAAAATTGTATTTTGTACCGGGAACCGAAAGGGGAACGGTCTCGGGGGTTGGATTTTGGATCTTGAATTTAGAAATATTCTTAGCAATTGGGATTTCCGCCTGGAGTTACTCCAATCCCCTAACAAGGATAATGGTATCGTCATCATCCCAAAGGGGAGACATGAATTAGGTGTCTATAGAAGCCCCCATTTTGACTGAGCGTTCGGTTAGGAAAGCGCAAGTCAAAGTATTTCGAAAGGGACGGAGAATGGTCAAGATGTTCTGCAATCGAGACCACTCTTTGTACGCCGGTACCTGCATAAAACAGGCGTTAGAAAAGGGATAGAGTCTACCTCGGTGCGGCTGGTGATGACTCCGGTTTGTACTTGTATTTTTCCGCCTTCAGTTCAGGATGGAGCTTAGCGTCGAAAATTTGAATTTTTGAATTTGAATACCCGGAGTTAATCCGTTGGGGATGTGCTTTGCTGGGGATAAGAGCTTTTTGCTGGCCCTTAGGTTTTTGAAATTTCGACTGAGTTTCCCGAAGCTTGGGTCCGTTTGGAGTTGGGCGCCTGAGTCGTTGTATTTTTTGGACTTTGTATTCTTGAAATATTAATTTGTTTTCACTTGGAGATACAGTTGTATACCCGTATTTTCGATGGATGGCTCGATGCGACGTTTGATGCCTGGTGCGGAAGACCGTAGCAGCAAAGGACGTGCAATCAGCACGGGAGACCGCGCGCGCTGCAGATTCGCGCATGCAGCAGGGCAGCGCAGTGCGCTAGGGCGGTGCCGGGCGCGGGGCTGAGCTATAAAAGCTCCCCTTGCCGTGCCATTTTGAGGCACATTCTCTTGAATTCTTTGCTCTTCTCTCTCTCAAAGGTCGATTAGGCTCTTCCCTTGGTCTTGTTCTTGCCTTGTCCATGTAAGTATTTCATGTTTTTGCTTATGAAATAACTCTAAGATTGCATGTAGTTTTGATTTTCTCGTACTTTGAAACGATGCTCGTATGCTTAAGCTTCTTGAATCTTGTAGAAAACTGTTTGATAGCCACTTGAACTTGAACTGTTGGAACTTGTACTTTCGAATTTTTTTTGAACATGTGTCTGCTTCGGCATGGATAGCCTAGGCGTTAATGTAGAACTTGTATACTTGCTTCGGCGTGGGTAGCCTAGGCGTTGGTGTAGGAATTTGAATACCTGCTTCGGCGTGGGTAGCCTAGGCATTGGTGTAGGAATTTGCATCTTGAACTAGAGGTCCACTAGGGATTGTTGTTTCGAATTTTTCGCTTTGTATAGGCCAGTATAGGATACCCCCCAGTTTAGAATTTTGACATTTTGTATGCTACTTGATTTAGTATGCCTTGTCACACTCGGAGGAAACTCCCTGAATCATCTGTGGTTCGAGCTGCCGAGGAAGACGCTTTGGATGATGAAGCGGCTGCAATAAATGCACCATGTGGGGGTATGGTTCATGGGCTTGCTATGCGGAGATGGAGAGGATGCGCCAGACACAGATGTTTGGGTCGTACCCGTATATGCCAATGCCGCCGGTTTATCAGTATTCCTCTTCTCAGCAGGGAGTTTATCCCTCCACTGGCACACCTCGTATCTCGGAGGAGGATCCTAGTACCCCTGGGACGGAGCTGGATCGGGAGCTGGAGCGCCTTAGGAGGCGAAACAGGGACAAGGCGCCTGTGGTTGACGTCACCGCTGATGATGACTCAGACTGACCCTGCATGGTAGCGAGTTCCAGCTTGCCTGGGTTGATTTTGTATAGGCTGAATTGTATTGTATTTGTATGGATTGAAACTTGAATTTTGTATGGTTGAATTTGGCTCTGAACTTGAATTGGTTTGAAGTTTTTTGAAGATTGGCTTTGTATGTTCGAATGCTTGAAATTGTATGCGTAGTGTGTGCCTTGAAATTTTTTAGCTATATGCATGCATGATGATTTTGCAAAAAATTTGAATAAATTTGCCCTTTTTTTCGGGTGTATATACCCACTATAAGCCCCCACTTTGACTGAGGTTTTTGGGTTAGGAAAAGCGCAAGTCAAAGTATATTCAACTCTTGCTATGCATATGCAGACTCGACTTAGGACGCCGATCTAGGACTAGGATGCTTGAATTTTGAAAAAAATTGATCCGAAATCTACCCGAAGCGTTGATCCGGACTGCTTGAAATTGCGCGGCTTGCGGCTTTGGAATCTTGGATAATGAAGGTTGTACTCTGCTGTCCGAAACACTAAAGAGTGTGTACTCGGAGTCATAAGAGAGGACGGTGGCCTCGTCCTTTGGTGCAGGCTCCCGGCGTCTGGCGCAGGCTTGGTGCCTGGCGCTTGTGGGCTGACGTACAAGCCGACTCTTGTATAAATAGGGAGCTTGTTGGATCATTTCTTGCATCAATCCTTCCCTGCTATCATTGCATACTGCTTCCTCTCGAAAAGAAAAGAAAAGAAAGTATGGATGTGTCCTTTGAAAGTGCCTTGAACTCGTGGCTTGGTTTGCTAGGCAAATTGGAGAAAAGGGAGCTTGATGGCATGCATCTTGGGGTGCTCGTCTCTTTCCGGTTTGTAAAATTGGATTTGCACTTCATTCTTGCTGCTCTGGAGGCTTGGGACCCGAATCATCATGTCTTTCGTTTTGGAAATAATGAGGTATGTCCCCTCCCTGAGGAATTTAGTGTCATATTGGGGTGGCCCTTGATGCTGGAGCCATGCATGCCTAGTGTTGAAGAACACTTTTTCTTGAGTTTTGAAAGGTATTTGGGCTTGAAGCCCCCACTTTTGAGTGTTGTTGTATATGGCAGAGGGGTGGATTTGTCCCTTTTTGTCACCTACTTTGTTGGGCTTGATGTTCCCAAAGTTTTTCGCCTGAGAGCCTTGAGTTTTTGTATATTCGCTCGCTTTCTCTTTTCGAAGCAGGGGTTTGGCAATGGTGATGCCTCCCTAATAGAGATTGTAGAGCAGTTTGCTAATGGTCGGGACCCAATGTCCCTTGTGATTGGCGAAACATTAATGGGCCTTGATATGCTGAAGTCGGACCCCTCTTCTTTGCCATCGGGAAGTCCGGTGTTACTCCAAGTAAGGATCTAGAGCTCTCTTGTATGTTGAATTTTGTATTTAATTTGTATTTGAATTTTGAATGTTGAATTTTGAAATGTGCTTCTTGTATACTCCCCAAGGTTTGGCTTATGGAGAGGCTCATGTTGGTGGCACCACCGGAGAACATGGCGAGCTATAATAGAAAGGGATTCACTGTGCGACCCATGCTGCATGGCCGGCTTTCATTGGATGAGTGGCGGTGTACACTCTCTGGGGTTGAATCTTGTATAAGGAGGGTAGTTCCTTGGAGGGGGATTGCTGCTATGAAACATGCCCCTGGTTCTATTGCTTTGAGGGTATCAAGCCTCACAATGCTGGTCTTCTACTCACCTGCTCGAGTGATGAGACAATATGGCTTGAAACAGGAGATCCCGGACCGTACTGAAGAGAACCCGAAACCTGTTGTGCTGAATGCAAATCGACTTGAAGTTTGGAGGCGGTATTGGGTCGCCAAACCATTCTTGAGTATCAAGTTCCCACCTGAGTCAGTTACTCTGTCTGCGGGGTACATTGTATGGATGAGAGGCCTAAGCCAGAGGGACATTTCTCTCTCCGGACCAGGTAGAGTCCGAGGTTCTAGAGCTAGACATCCTGCATCAACTGACTATGAGGAAGGTGACGGGAGTGTGGCCCCTCCGGTGCTTGACCGTTCGGATCCAAAGGAGGTTCGTCGTCCTCCCGTCTTGGAAGGCTTGCAAGTTCCTTCTCCCGCCGCTTGGGCAAGGGGAAGATTGATGATTGATTTGCGGGAGGAGCCAGGGGATAGTACTCAAGGTGCCAAGACTCGAGAGCATTGTCGCCTGACCCTAGATCTTTGTAGGCTAAATGTGTTTGAATTGCATTGCAATGAATTGTGTTTAGAATGTGTTTGGAAGATGTGTTTAGAAAGTGTGTTTAGGAAGTGAAAAGGCTTTGAACTTTGCTTCACTTGATCCTGAGTTTGTATTTGAATTAGCTTTGAAGGCCTTAGGGCCCAAATAAAGAGTTATTGTGTTAAATTCCGCTTGAACATGCTTTGCTTTGAATTGGCACATTTGGAATAAAGACAACAACAACTGAGTTTTGAAATTTGATTTGATTTTTAGGATGCCCTTAATTGAGGAAATTTTGAACTTTTTTTTGTATTAAAGTGGCCAGGCCTCGTGATGAGTTTGCCTACGTGTCCCGTTAGGGAATCAGGCCGGACGTAGTTCTGGCTACCTTACAAGACCTGAATTTGGATTCTTGAATTTGAACATGGAACTTAGACATAGAACTTCTTGAGTTGATCGAGGTTGGTAAGAGATCTGAATTCTGTTCCGTCGATGTCTGTTAGTTCGACTGCTCCCCCTGAGAGGATCTTCTTGACAATGTATGGGCCTGCCCAGTTGGGTTTTAATTTTCCCCTTGGGTCCGTGGTGCTTTTGCGAAGGGCTTTCAGGACAAGCTCGCCTTCCTTGATGTTTCGGGTTCTAACCCTTTTGTTGAAATGTCTGGCCACTCGGCGCTGATAGACTTGTACATGGTGAGCGGCTTGAAGCCGACGCTCATCGAGCATGACTAGCTCGTCATATCTTGCTTGTACCCATGCAGCTTCTGGGATTTTTCTTTCGAGGACTATCCTTAGAGAAGGTATCTCCAGCTCGATAGGTTGTACTGCTTCATTCCATAGACCAATGAGAACGGAGTTGCACCAGTTGAAGTGCGAATTGAAGTTCGATATCCCCACAATGTGAAATGCAGCTTTTTGGGCCAATCCTTGTAATTGGTCGCCATTTTCATGATGATGGTCTTGATATTCTAGTTGGCTGATTCGACTGCCCCATTGGTTTGTGGGCGATAAGGTGAAGAGCGATGATGTTGAATCTTGTACTCGGTGAATAGATCTTCACACTCTCCTTGAAAATGGGTTCCCTGGTCACTTGCTTGGAACCCAATACTTTGAATGATCTGGCCTCGACCCATTTGGTGAAATAGTCTATGGCGACCAGTATGAACTCATGACTCCCGGTGCCTGTTGGAGTGACTTTGCCGATGACGTCGATACCCCAGGCTGAGAATGGCCACGGTGATGATTGAGAGTATAGTAATGATGGAGGAATGTGCTTCAGATTAGCACACTTCTGACATGTGGGACACTTCTTGACAAAGAAGTAGCAGTCCCGTTCGAGGGTAGTCCAATAGTATCGTGCCCTAATGATCTTGAAGGCTAGCATCTTCCCATTCATGTGGGTGCCACAGACTCCTGCATGTATGTTGTCCATGACTCTTTGAGCTTCGTGCTTGTCAACACATCGGAGGTTAGGACCGCTAAGGGACCTTTTGTATAGAATGCCGCCTTCTATGACGAAATTGGCTGATTGTAGTCGCATAGCCCTTCGATTCTTGCTTGAAAAGTGTGGGGGATACTCTGAATTTTGTAGATACCTTTGAATGTCTGTAAACCAAGGCTCATCTTCGTCTTGCTCGACGTTGTCAATAGCATGGACATATGCTGCTTATTGACGGGTTTCAATTGTAAGTGGCATTTCAGCCATGCCGCTTGGAATGTTGATCATTGAGGCCAGTTTTTCCAGTGCATCGGCGAATAAGTTCTCCTCTCTTGGGAGGTATGTATAGCGAAGCTCTTCTTTTTGTTCAGACAGCTATTCGAGATAGGACTGGTATGGAGCCAAACTCTCGCTTCTTACTTTCCATTTGCCGGAAATTTGATTGATGATTAGGGAGGAATCCCCGTACACTCGAAGTTTCTGGACGCCCAGTGCTAAGGCGGCTTCCAGGCCCATGATACATGCTTCATATTCTGCGCATTGTTTGTGACGTTGAATTACAGTTTTGCTGATATAGGAATGTGCGTGCCGTCTGGGGCTACTAGAATTACTCCAACACCACATCCATTCTGATTGGAAGCACCGTCGAAATGCATTGACCAACTGTCATCACTGGACATTAAGATTTGCTCGTCGGGTAAGTAATAATCTTCCTCTTCTGCCTCGACAGGACAGTCGGCTAGGAAATCTGAGACTGCTGAACCCTTGATAGACTTTTGTGGAATGTATTTGAAGTCGAAGTCCGCTAGCATGACCAACCATCTGGACAACCGTCCGTTGAGTGCTGGTTTCTCGAATAGATACTTGAGAGGACCCGCTTTGCTGATCACATGGACTGTATGGGAGAGCATGTAGTGCCGTAGTTTCTTTGTGGCCCAAACCGAGGCGATGCTGAGTTTCTCGAGCTGAGTGTATTTGGTTTCGTACTCGATCAGCTTTTTGCTTATGTAGTATACGGCGTTCTCCTTGCCTTCAATTTCCTGGGCGAGCATAGCCCCCACTGCTGAATCTGTTGTTGTGAGGTAGAGCCTGAGGGGAATCCCTGGCATTGCTGGTTTTAGTACTAGTGGGTTGGAAAGGTAGCTTTTTATTGTTTCGAATGCATGCTGACAATCGTCATCCCACACTTTGGGCTCGCTTTTTCGGAGCTTTCGAAATACTGGTTCACAGATCATTGTGAGTCTTGAAATGAACCTGTTGATATATTGTAGTCTGCCGAGAAAACCCCGAATCTCCTTTTCATTCGTTGGTGGTTGCATCTCGAGAATTGCTTTGATTTTCGAAGGATCGGCCTCTATGCCTCGAGAGCTGGTAACATATCCGAGTAACTTGCCTGACGTTACCCCGAATGCGCACTTTTGAGGATTGAGCCTCATGTTGTATTGTCTGGGCCTGTTGAAAAACTTTCGAAGTACTGAGGTATGCTCGTGCCGTTCTTTGGATTTGACAATCATGTCGTCGACATATACCTCAATTTCCCTGTGAATCATATCGCTCATGATAGCTGTGGCTGTTCTTTGATAAGTTTCTCTTGCGTTCTTTACTCCGAACGGCATAACTGTATAGCAATATGTGCCCCACTGAGTGATGAAGGTTGTTTTCTCCATGTCTTCCTCTGCCATGGGAATCTGATTGTAGCCTGCATACCCGTCCATGAAAGAGAGTAAGGAATGATTTGCGGTGTTGTCGACCAAGATGTCGATGTGAGGCAATGGAAAATCGTCTTTAGGGTTGGCCCTGTTAAGATCTCTATAGTCCACACACATTCGTACTTTGCCGTCTTTCTTTGGAACTGGGATGAAATTTGCAATCCATTCTGGATATTTTGCTTCTCGAATAAACCCGGCCTCCAGCTGCTTGGAGACCTCTTCTTGAATTTTGAGGGAAACATCCGGTTTCATGCGACGGAGTTTCTGCTTGATGGGTTTTGAACCTGGAATAAGGGGAACTGTATGCTGACCGATGCTTGGATCAACCCCTGGCATATCATGATAGGACCATGCGAAGACGTCTACATACTTTGAAAGTAGCTTGATAAGATCGTCCCGCTCTGCTTGAGAAAGAGTTAAGCCAATCTGAACTAGTTTTGAGTCACCGTTGTTAGAAAGGTTGATTTTTTCTGTTTCCTCAATTATGGGCATCCTGTTTTCATGATTTTCGATAGCTTTTAGAATTTCAAAGTCAGTTTCTTGTGAAGCAAAGTTGTGTGGATTAGGATTTGATTTTGAATTAGGACTCGAAGCGTAAGTAGAAATTGAAGTGTTATTGAAATCAGCAATCATTACATCGACTGTTTTGACTTGAAACTCGGCCTTTAGAGGCTCTTGATTGATGCAAGACTCTAGTTCTAGACACTTAGACTCATTGCTAGACTCGAAAATTGGAAGACAGACTCTGGACCTGGACAAAGACATTAATCGTAAAGATAGTTCTCAGGGTATTCCCAGACATCTGCGCTATAATCGTCATAATCATCGAAGACGGGGCTGCATGCACGGACTTTCAGGACTTGGTCCCAGACTTGATTCCATGTGCTGTAAGGAAATGCGGCGAAGCTGCCCTTGCATGAAGTGTTGAGCCCTAAGAAAAACATTCTCACCATTTTGCCCTCTGGCAGCTCGGGCTGAATTGTACGAGAGGAGATTGCCCATCTGTGGTAGTATTCTTGAATGCACTCATCCTTTTTCTGGCGTACAGCCGGCTTTTGCTTGATGAGAGTGTCTCGGAAGCTTGAACCTTTGAGGGTGAGGCAGGCAGGGCCATCTAGTATTTCCTCGAACCAAGGCTCTCCGAATAGTAGGTCGAAGTTAGTAGGCACATCGATTACCAGGAACTCAGCATTGTCGTAGTAGGTGTCAAAGGAGAAAACCAGCTCAAGGACTCCCAAGACTTTGTATGTGACACCCTGGAGTTTGACAGTTTGTTGGGCACTTAGCATGAGATCGTAGTAGGAGAACCCTAAAGCCTTCACGGTGGCGAGTAGACAGATGTTCTCTTGAATGTCGGTGGTTACCCTAGGTTCGGGAATCACCCAG
The DNA here is from genome assembly GCF_020520425.1 of Spinacia oleracea. Lineage (NCBI taxonomy): Eukaryota > Viridiplantae > Streptophyta > Magnoliopsida > Caryophyllales > Amaranthaceae > Spinacia > Spinacia oleracea. Next base: position 75,619,583 of record NC_079491.1, on the reverse strand, counting down.
TTTTGAGCACTTGGAAGTAGATGGCAAAATCTTGGAACCATAAGCTCGTAACCTGGTTTTCACATTGTGGAGATCATATTGCATGGAAACTCCTCTTCTTCATCTTTACAGTCATAGGAGATGGCTTGTACAGAGGGGGTTTGCTTAGCCCCTGGGGGTAAGGGTAAGGTCATGTTGTCGACCATATTCTGGATCAAGTGCTTGAGCTTGTAGCAATCTTCAATGTCATGACCCTTCCCTTGATGGTATTTGCAATGAGCTGTCGGATCCCAACTCTTGGATCTTTTGTCAACTGGAGGATCGGGTGTTGGACCGATTGGTGCTATGACTTGTTTTTCGACCAGCCGATCAAATGCCTCACTGTAAGACATCCCGAGGTTTGTGAAGATCCTTTGGGGTCTGCTTTGATAGTTGCGCTGGTTAGCATTGCTTTTGAAGTTGTTCGATTTTGGACCTTGAGGAGCCTCCAGGGCGTTAACCTCATAAACTTTGTGTGTTGTCTCAGGTCTCTTCCCCTTCCATTTTTCAGTTTGCGGAGCTGGGGCTGCGGGTGCTTTCATTAGGTCATCCTCTATGTCGACCCCGATGTCGTAGGTTCTTTTGAAGCTTTCCAGGCGTAGGTACTTCATGTAAGCATTGTACTTTGGAAGAAGACCGGCAGTGAAAATCTTGACTAACTCTCTCTCTGAGGGCCGGGTTACCATTTGGGATGCCATTTCCCTCCATCGGTTGAGGTAAGTAGTGAAGCCTTCCTGAGGCCCTTGCCTGAGAACTTCCAGTTCCCTTAGAGTGGTTTGAAGTTGAATGTTGGGTTGATATTTCTCCATGAATGCTCGAGCAACTGCCTCCCATGAATTTGTTTGATGTTCCTTGAGTGAATAGTACCACTTCTGGCAGACATGTTCAAGAGACATAGGGAATACCACTGGGTATAGCTCGAGTTCGACCCCCTTGATGGCCATTGTAGCACTGAAATTCTTGAGATGGTACTTGGGATTGTCAGTTGATTTGAACTTTGGAATGTCATTGGCGGAGAATTTGTCTGGCAGATTCGCCCTCCCCTTGAGGTTGTCTTCCATTGAGGTGTCAAAGTAGTTCTCTTGATTGGTAACCTTACTGACAAGACTCTAGATTTTCTTGGTTAAGTCATCAGTGGGCGCGCCCTGTTCTACGACACCCAATCGGTTGCTTATGCTCTCCACATTGGCACTGAGGCTGGCGAAAGCCGCTAGGAGTTGAGCGAGTTGATCGGAGGCAGACATTTGGATTGTTTCTTGAATGGGACTGGGAGTTTGATTTGTAGGAGATGAACTGGCTGCTCGTTCGATGCCGGCTATGAGGGAAGCTAAGGCTGATGGATTTCTTTTCAACCTTTCTCCTCTTCGACGAACCCATAGGATCTTCGGACTCCTAGTTAGAACATACCAGACGATTTTAGAACTTGGACTTCCCGACACATGATATGACATGCATGCAATGAATGAGACCTAGACTTGACTCTAAGTGTCACTCCGAAGATTCGGGATTTTTGATTTTGTACTTGTATTCGGGATTTGCAACCCGTTGGAAATGTTTGAGAGGAGCGTTCATTCTTTTGTGAAAGTTGGCTCTTGTACTAGAACTTGGAAAAGGAAAATTCCGACCTATTGGAAATTGGACTTATTTGAAGGGGATTTCAACCCGCTCGAGAATCTGGAAATTGGACTTGTACTAGGAAATTGAATTTTGTATTATTTAAAGGGAATTTCAACCCGTCAAATTTTTTAGGGGAGTTTCAACCCGGGTTGGACTTTGAATATTTTGAAGGGAATTTCAACCCGATTGAAAGGGAATTAATTTTGTATTATTTAAAGGGAATTTCAACCCGTCAATTTTTTAGGGGAGTTTCAACCCATTGGATCTGGAATATTTGAAGCGAATTTCAACCTGCTTGAGAATTGGAATTTGTATTATTTCAGGGGAGTTTCAACCCGTTGGAATTTGAACTTGTATTATTTCGGGGGAGTTTCAACCCGTCGAATTTGAACTTGTATTATTTCAGGGGATTTTCAACCCGTTGGACTTTGTAATGGGGTTTGTATTATTTTAGGGGATTTTCTGAAGGAAATAATGCCCTTGGTCCAAGTATGCATTCAATGTTAAGTCTAATAAATGCGGTTCAGTATTAATTAACAAGTTAATAATTCAGTGAGATCAATTGAGCTGAATGCCTAGCTAGAGGCCGCTTCAGTTCAAGTGGAATTAATGATATTAATCCACAGCTTACTCTTGACTGAACCCGTAGGGTCACACAAATAGTACGTAAACGGATCAAGTATTTAATGGCATTAAATACTCCATCTATGGATATTCGGAATCGACGGATCTTGGTTTCAGTGGGAGCTGAGATCGTCACAGGCAAGAAATGAATACTCCGGAAACGATGATATTGCCGGAAACGGAAATATGGATCGTATCGGAAATATAAATATTATCCAAGTCGTAGATGTTGCCGGAAACGGAAACATGGTACGTATCGGAAAATATTATCGGAAATGGAAATATTGTCGGAATCGGAAATATTGCCGGAAACGGAAATATTGTCAGAATCGGAAATATTATCGGAATCGGAAAATAGTTCCGGAAACGGAAATATTAAATATTTGTTCGAAACGGAAATTAATTCCGGAATCGGAAATATTAAATATTGTTCGTATCGGAAATGAATTCCGGAATCGAGAATTTAATCGGAAGCGTATCGTACGAATTAGCATCGGACGAGGCCTGCCGGACGAAGGCCCAGCACGAAGCCAGGCCATCGCCCAGCAAGCCAAGCGCAACAACCACACGCCAAGCATACGACCAGGCCCAGCGCAAAAGCCAGGCCCAGCCGTAGCTTGGGCGCGCGCGCGGACAAGGCTGCGACAGTGGGCCTTGCGCTGTGCGCTCGGCGTGGGCCGCAAGGCCTGCGTGCGGGTGTGCGGTGCTTGTGCGCCACTCGTGTGTGCTACTCGAATCCTAAGGCTACCGGGATTCGTAATATGATTAAATCTAATCCTAATAGATAAAGTTTGTTTAATTAGAGTCCTAGTAGGATTATAATTAAATAGATTTGTATTCTAATAGGATTATAATTCCTTTCCATAAACTCTATAAATAAGTGCCTAGGGTCACATATTTACAACGAGTTTTCAAGTATTAAAAGTGAGTTTTTGAGAGAAAAATTCAGTCACATATTTGCCTAAAAGTGCCGAAAATAATAGTACCTTAAGGGCGATTCTAGTTGGTCAATCTTAAGGCGGATCCGGACGTGCTGTGGACTATCTACGGAGGGACGACACTTGGAATCCTAAAGACTTTTTCTTGTTCGGTGCGGGCGCAGCTAGGGAAGGCACGCAACAAAGAGTATGCATCTAAACTATGCTAAATGATTATGTGTAAATAATATGTATTCCTGGCTTAATGGTTGTTTCCGCATGATTTATGAATTGTCATATGTCTCATAACCTAACAGTGGTATCACGAGCCTCTTATTATTTTCATAATCTAAATTGCATGAACATGGTTAAATATTACAAATTTGCAAGAATTAAAAGGGGTGATTAATTTTCGTAATTGTTAATTAATTGCAAATTGCGTTTATTTAATTATACGTACGCAGTTTTTCGGCAGTTTCTTCGTTACTCATCCAAATCGAGTGATTTTTGTGTCAATTCCGCATGTAAAAGGCATTCTAAAATTTTGACAAAAATGGTGTTTTTCTGCCGAACCCAGAATTCTCAAATTCGAAGCCTAACTATGACTTTTCGAAGGTTTTAGTTTTTCGAATGCAAAATTTCGTAAATTTAAGATGTTAAATTAAATATTTGCGATTCTTGTTGATAAATCTTGAATTTTTGATTGACCTATTGTATATGTTTAACAAGTTTGAATGCCTAGCCTTGTTAATTATGCAATCTAATTTGTAATTATGATTAATTTGTTGAAAATTAGAATAACTTAGAATTAATTTGATTTTCATAATTAATTATAATTTAATTAGATACCTATGATTAAAAACCACCATAAAAATTGTAAATTTATGATAAATTTTAAATTTTTATGACCTAGACTTGAATCCATGTTAATCGGAAATCAATTGAATAATAAATTTTCGATTTTTCGCCCTAAAATTATGAAATTAATATTATTTATTAATTTGTCATTAATTTTGAATATAAATTTTAAATTTTTATGCGATTCGCTCATATAACTTGCACGCACAAAGCAATAGACGCTACGTGTTACCCTTAAGGGGTGTTGTATAGTGCGGGCATGTGACGACGAGCAAGGGAGCTCGTCGCCCATGCGGTACGAATGCAATGAGCAAGGCCATGGTGCACGAGCACAAGGCAGCAGCCCTGCCTTGTGTCGTGGGATGTGTGCAATGGGCGAATGGGCGAGGGCGAGAGCAAGGCACGAGCAGTCGCGTGTGGGCAGCAAGCGAGCTGCGCCACAGCGCGCACTGCCTCGCGCAAGCGTGCAGAGCCTCGCGCGCAGCGAGCGTAAGCTCGCGTGCCACGAGTGCTGCGCCAAGCATCGATCGCTCGCGCGCAGCGAGCGCTGTTGTGCGTGCGACGAGCGCTGCGCCCAGCGATGGCGTGCGAGTGCTTGTTGTGCGTGCGACGAGCGATGCGCCCAGCGATGGCGTGCGAGTGCTTGTTGTGCGTGCGACGAGCGCTGCGCCAAGCGATGGCGTGCGGGTGCGTGTTGCGACGTGCGACGAGCGCTGCGCCCAGCGATGGGCTGCGGCAGCATGCTCGTGCGTCGAGCGCTGGCGCGCGCAGCGAGCACCATGCGTGATGCCTTGCGATGGTGAGCAGCAGCGATGCGAGGTAGCGCATGGGCTGCGCGCACATGGCCAGCGATGGCTGTGTGCGTGTGGCCCATGGGCGTGCGATGCGTGGGGTTGTTGCGTTGCGATTAGATCGTTTTGAAATTTTAATTTGAAATTTTCAGTTTACGTAATTTTAATTAATTTTAAAATTAATAATTTAAATTATTTTCTTGGATTTTAATTTTGAATATTGTAATTATAATAAATTTTATTTATTCTAATTATTTTACTAAAATTAAAATCATGAATTAATTTAAATACGACGGAAATTAAATTAAACTTTTTGGATTCAATTATAAATTTATATGAGCTTTAAATTTTAAATTTGTATGTTTCCGGTTAGACTAGAAATACATTTTTATGTTTAAAATTAGTAAAGAATATGAATTTATTGGTTTAAGTGGGAGCCCTTTTAGTCATAAACTCTTGATTAGGTCTACAAATCCATAAGGTTAAAACAACTTGATTAGAATTAATAAGGACTGAATAATTGGTAGATTATTGGTGCCCTTGATTAATTGCTGCAAATGTTTACGTGATGCATAATGTGTTTTACTAACCAGCTATGTGGGCCATTCATGATAATGAATGGGTGAATGGTATATATTGTATATGTACTGTTTTGCAGGTTATGAAGTGACTAGTATGGCCCAAATAGGATAGAAAATATGGTCTGCGTACCATTAATTTGAATGTAATTGGTCTGCGTACCATCAAATAGTTGTAATTAGTTTTAATTATAGCTTATCCTATTTGAAGAAAATGGTGCCTCCCACGGAGATTTTCAAGACGGACTTTGAAGTTAAAGTTTCAAGATGAAGTCGGGCCATACTAGATCACATTTATCTTATGCATGTTTTAAGTTATTTATTGCTTTTAAATATGTCTTAAAATGCATGAGATCAAAAGCTTGATTATGTTGCATGATTAAGGATTTTAGTTCACTTAAAATCTAACCAACATAGTAAGAGCCTTAAGTTCCAAACTTAAAAATTGAGTTAAAAGGTGCCATGCCAAAATATACACTTGCTTGGATATCCTTTACATTAATCTAGTAATAGTTTTCGCTCAGCGAGGTGTTACTTATTGGTCCTAAAGGGGCAAGGTACACAAATAATTGTGAGTACATGTTAGTTTTGGTGAAACTCAACGATATAAGTAAGGAGTCCTTTTATGTCGTGGCAAAATCGATAGGTTTACCTAATAAGTTCTTAGACGTACCTATCAACCAAGAGTAGTTTCTAGACTATTAGCAAAAGGTTTTTGCTTACCTAAGATGTTTTAGAATTAAGTCGACAAACTGTGCTTAATTCTTCAATGATTTTAGGATCTTGGAATCATTTTATTCACACCTGCCGGAACAATAAATTCGAATAAAATGCTAATAACTTGTTGAAATTGCATGATTGCTTTAATTTTCAAGTTATTACTCATGATAAATGTTTAGAATTTGCATGTTGCAATGTATGTTTTAATTATTGTTTATAATTAAATATCTTGCACTGCAATAAATCCTTTTAGAAAGGTAACAGTAAATTTCCTCGATTGGTAGTGAATACAAGAACGATTCACGGTAATGAGAGAAAATGAGCAATTTAAAATGTACGTTTCTTTTAGCGACTTTTATGGTTGTTTTCGGGTATCAAAATCGAATGGCAAACCAATTGGTGCTTGTGAAATCAAAATATAATGTAGTTTTGAAATCATGAAGCATTGAGTTTAAACGTTCAGCCTTACCAATGGTTAACAATCTAATATATTTGTCCATTTAATTCTCGAATGAGTCTATTCCCTAGACATTCGAATAGATCGATGCTTAGAGAACTTTAGAAGCTTCTGGTAAGATCATCTAGTTGAAACAAAATATTCAACATAAATTAAAATGGTAAAGAACCTTGTTGGTGACATTGCACATGTCTAACAAAGTATAAAGGTCAACACTAAAGAATTCAATTCTTAAGACTATAAGAAAGGGTACAAGAAATAGGAAAACAAAGGAACAAATGAAAGGAATTTATAATTCCGTTTCTACCTATAAGTTTATGTTTAAAGAGAAGTGACCTAGGAATCAAACTTCCTTGGTATCATATACTGCTTGAGGTTCTTACTTCGGTAATAACTCAAATAATAGAAGCTAGGCTACACTAATGGCCTACAAGTGGGAAATGAAGCATGGCAATGCTACATTAGCTGTAGGGTCATCTAGTTTGTTTTAAGTCATTTCAAGGTTGGAACTTAATGGCTATTTTGTTCCATAATCAGCATACCTAAATTTCTGTTTTCAAACACAGAAAAGACTCACATTCAGAAAAACAAAAACAATGTTTGTTTGTTTATTTGAGTGAATTGGTCAATTACGGGTTGAGTCAATATGCTTGATTAAAACAAACAACTCTTTAACAATAAAACTTTACTAGGTTCAAATCAACCCCTTGATTTGAGTTCCACTAATCTTTGGCATTGTTGCTTAGACCATATCAACAAGTCAACATTCAAAAGCTCTATTTTGATGGACTTTTGAAAGTTGATTGATTTCGAGATCATTTTAAGACAACTAGTCTTACTTGTTGAAAGTAACAAAAGATATGAACTATTGTTAGAACACCTAGACAATAGAGTTCAAAGCTAACGAAAGATTTTATGACTTTATTATTTCACATGGATTTGAGTGAATATAGGTTTATTTACTCAAATGTGATGTAAGTTGAATCTGTTTGGCTAGTTCAAAGATTCAGAAGTATAAAATCCACTTGGCAAGAAATCATAAAGATCTAGGTTAGATCATGTTGATGATTACTTGAGACCAAATATGATCATCAATGATTGTGTGTTAGTAATTTCACAATCTAGGTCCATAAGATATGGCATATCTTAGTTGGAATAATCGAAGTCAATTAGTACTTGATTCGATTAATGATGAATCATAAAAACTTTTCCTATAATTTCTAAAACAAAATGCTCAACTACCATCAAACTAAACCAAATTCGTCAAAAGCTATTGAAAAGTAATTTCAGAATAACTTTTCATAAAATATATCTAGAGAGTTGCAAAACTCAGTGGGAGCTTAGTGTTTGTCATTCGACAAACTAAGGCCCAAGTATAGATATATGTTTCATTATGATTTATTCAAATGAGACACAAGGGTATTGTTTCTACCACGAATTTTTGAGAACATAATGTTTGTTTGCTCAAAATAATGTCCTTTTGGAGATTCGTTTCCAAAATGACAAGTGGGAGAAAATAGACCTCGAAAGTATTCGGGCTAACAACAAACATAAACGGACATTCCGGAGGCTTTTCGAAGTGCTTCAGAAAATCCGAACTTATTCTTTAAGGACTTTACAAGTGGCTTTAAATAATAGACATCTCTTAGAAGACTTTACAAGTGCTTCAAGGAGAACAGAATATTCAAAGGACTTTCAAGTGGCTATTGATATTCTATTGTTTGATGTTCTATACCCAAGTAGGCATAGAATTCAAATCACTGAAACTATGAGATTCTTCTATTAGATAGTGAAGAAACATGGAGTTCAGGTCACTAAAACTATGCAATTCTTCTATTAGATAGTGAAGAAACCTACAACTTGCAGTCAAACTATTATCATATAAATTAATGAGTTTGTGACTTGTAAGAAAGCTATGACAAAATATAGATTCCCTAAATTGGTTAGAGGCCATATATAGACTATATGTTTAATTGGTTAAAGGCCATAAAACATACTCAATGTTTTGATGACAAAATTGAAATTTTGTTGATTTGCAAGAATAGTTTCACACCTATTGGTTGCAAGTTTGTTTTAAGGATAAAAACCATCAAACATGAAATTGTGTTCACACACAAAGCTAGATTAGTTGCTAAAGGTTACAAGCAAATTCACGATGTGGATTGTGTTGAAACCTCATGCAAAATCGTAATGCTTAAGTCTATAATTCAAGCAATGATTGCATATTGGTACATATGGCAATTGGATGACAAAACATCCTCCTCGGTCAAATGTTGGAAGAAACTATGTACATGGTATGTCATAGGATTTGTGGATCCAAATAAATGCTTGAAAAGAAAAGCTAGTTTATAAAATCTAAGTACAGATTTAAGCAAGCAATTGGGAATTGGAATTATATTTTAATGAAGCTAATAAGTATTTTAGTTTCATAAAATATACATGATTCTTATAGATATATAAGAAGTTTAGTGGGAGTACTTAAAACTTAATTGGTCCTATGTGTATTACACACATATCTCTCTATTGTGAAATAACATTCAAATGCTAATGACTTAGATTTGAAATTATTCATCAATAATGGACAATGGCGAAACTTAGTACATACTGGGTATTAAGATCTATTTACAAAGATCTTATGATATTGTTTTGGATTAAGTAATGGCATTTACTAAATCAAACACGAAAGTATCCATTGGAGATATTTGACCCATGTGAATAAATCTAAGTAAAGGATGTTTGAACTATGTATAAGCATTTACTAAGTTAAACATCAAAGAGTCTAAATGAGATTCTTAACCTATATTATATGTCAAAGAATTTAGCTGAATTTAGTATCTACTGAAACTAGATAAGCTAAAGTTACATGAATAGAATTCAATTGGGAATTATTCTGCAAAAGAATTTATCATGTATGATATAATATGAGGATCGCCAAAAACGTATCGTATGACTTTAGGCATGACGAACATATACCAATCTCTATTGATCTAAGTAAAGATCAGATAGATTGAGATCAAGAAAAACTTATGGTACTTAAAAAGGTACATAGGAATAGTTCTTGATTCAAGGAAATAAAGATATGCTAAATATTGATGCTACACGCATAAACACTGGCAAAGGATCAAGCAAGATTCCCTTGGAGTTAACCATTGATAAGGACGAGCTATAGAGCATCGTGTTTTGAAATGGCAACATGGGTTGGAGACCATGAGTTGTTGCGTGGGAAATTAAAATATTAATTTCTATGTTCTAAGATACAGCTGGAAAGTCTTCCACATGTCTGTGAACTGCTTGGATAAGTAAATCCAAACAAAGCATCACCAGCAACCTAAACAGTTGAAGTAAAAGTACTTATTGCCTAAGAAGCAATAAAACAGAGTTGTTTATATTAATGAGTTCTTCATTGAACTTTGGTGGATCACATGTCTGCTAACTTGATGGCTCTTCATTGCAAAATGCGTAGAACCACTATCGAAGTAAGAAAGACTAGATCACATAATAAACAAACTCAAAAGATCTTATCATCCTATCTCGAATATCATTCGATGAAAAAGATATTAAGATTGGCAAAGCATGATAACTAAACCTATGCAACAAGTGAGAAAGCAACACTCACATTGTAGCACTGGAAATCAAGCATAGCTTTGAATTCCATGAAATGTTTTAAAGATGGGTTCGAGGCCCATGGTTGTAAAACATTGGGGTTGAACATTTATCATATATGAAATGAATTTTCATATTCCATTTAATCTTGGTTTAGTATTAAATGATGAGTCCCTTCAATTTGACGATATATTCAAGATAGACTGTCAGGACCAGTCCTGTGACTAAGAAATGTCTATCAAGTGAACTTGAATGTCAAAGGTTGAAAATGGTCCCTAGTCGGAGTTTTCTATAAAATTGGACGCATGGAAAACGTTAGACGATTAGAATGCAAGATGACTAGTAGTTCTGTTTCTTGAACTATGTGGACATGGCAATGTCATAATCATTTGCATAGATACTTACTTTGGGAAGACTAGTATCGGACAAGACCTATGAAAATTTACTGTAAGAGATGAAAATCTGTCATAAGTAAATTTCATTAAAATTATTAGACACTAAATCCTCAATACCTGAGTGATTTGAGATTACTTGTTTGAGAACTGGTTGCTTTGACGTTGACCAACCGTCGCACCGTAAAAGGAGGCTATAAAGGCAACGCTCAGGTAATCACCTATCAAACGAAGTCTAATCTCAAGATCGCAAGATTGGGATTGTCCTCCCATAAATCGGGATGAGATGCTTAAAAGTTGTACAAGGCCACTCGGAGAGCTAGAAACTGTGAAATGCATGGCCATGCTCGGATGAATCATAGGCTGTGATTATCTGTTTATTTGATCAGTTGAACTCTGAAACCGAGGAACACCTCTGGACATAATAAGGATGACAACTCTTACCTTATGTTCAAGAGCAAGCATCGAGCGACAAAGGAATTAGGAAATGCACACTTGTCCCTAAGGACAAGTGGGAGACTGAAGGAAATAATGCCCTTGGTCCAAGTATGCATTCAATGTTAAGACTAATAAATGCGGTTCAGTATTAATTAACAAGTTAATAATTCAGTGAGATCAAGTGAGCTGAATGCCTAGCTAGAGGCCGCTTCAGTTCAAGTGGAATTAATGATATTAATCCACAGCTTACTCTTGACTGAACCCGTAGGGTCACACAAATAGTACGTAAACGGATCAAGTATTTAATGGCATTAAATACTCCATCTATGGATATTCGGAATCGACGGATCTTGGTTTCAGTGGGAGCTGAGATCGTCACAGGAAAGAAATGAATACTCCGGAAACGATGATATTGCCGGAAACGGAAATATGGATCGTATCGGAAATATAAATATTATCCAAGTCGTAGATGTTGCCGGAAACGGAAACATGGTACGTATCGGAAAATATTATCGGAAACGGAAATATTGCCGGAATCGGAAATATTGCCGGAAACGGAAATATTGTCAGAATCGGAAATATTATCGGAATCGGAAAATAGTTCCGGAAACGGAAATATTAAATATTTGTTCGAAACGGAAATTAATTCCGGAATCGGAAATATTAAATATTGTTCGTATCGGAAATGAATTCCGGAATCGAGAATTTAATCGGAAGCGTATCGTACGAATTAGCATCGGACGAGGCCTGCCGGACGAAGGCCCAACACGAAGCCAGGCCATCGCCCAGCAAGCCAAGCGCAACAACCACACGCCAAGCATACGACCAGGCCCAGCGCAAAAGCCAGGCCCAGCCGTAGCTTGGGCGCGCGCGCGGACAAGGCTGCGACAGTGGGCCTTGCGCTGTGCGCTCGGCGTGGGCCGCAAGGCCTGCGTGCGGGTGTGCGGTGCTTGTGCGCCACTCGTGTGTGCTACTCGAATCCTAAGGCTACCGGGATTCGTAATATGATTTAATCTAATCCTAATAGATAAAGTTTGTTTAATTAGAGTCCTAGTAGGATTATAATTAAATAGATTTGTATTCTAATAGGATTATAATTCCTTTCCATAAACTCTATAAATAAGTGCCTAGGGTCACATATTTACAACGAGTTTTCAAGTATTAAAAGTGAGTTTTTGAGAGAAAAATCCAGTTACATATTTGCCTAAAAGTGCCAAAAATAATAGTACCTTAAGGGCGATTCTAGTTGGTCAATCTTAAGGCGGATCCGGACGTGCTGTGGACTATCTACGGAGGGACGACACTTGGAGTCCTAAAGACTTGTTCTTGTTCGGTTCGGGCGCAGCTAGGGAAGGCACGCAACAAAGAGTATGCATCTAAACTATGCTAAATGATTATGTGTAAATAATATGTATTTCTGGCTTAATGGTTGTTTCCGCATGATTTATGAATTGTCATATGTATCATAACCTAACATTTTCAACCCGTCAATATTTTAGGGGAATCTCAACCCATTGGAATTGGAGTATTTGAAGGGAATTTCAACCCATTGGAATTTGTATTATTTCAGGGGATTTTCAACCCGTTGGAATTTGAATTTGACTCGAAGTTTGAATTTTGAAATAGAAAGGGATTCATTTTGTATGTAAAACATGAAGCTTCGTATTTGGAAAATCCGGCATTATGTCGCCGTGGATTTGAGACATTGAATTTGGGAACTTGAAAGTCCGGCATTATGCCGCCGTGGACTTGGAGTGTAGGATTTGAGATTTGAAGGTTTGGAATTTTTGAACTTCGAGCTTGAGGTTTGAAATACGGAATGGAAAATCGGCATTACGACGGCATGGATTTGGAATTTGAAGCTTTGAGCATAGGACTTGAAATTCGAAAGATTGACACGGAATTTGAGGTTTGAAAGTTGGAGTTGAAAAGTTGGCATTACGCCGGTCATGAACTTTGGCATTTGAACTTTGAGGTTTTGAGAGTTGAAATTGGCGACTTGATTTCGATGCTTGAAGACTTGAATGTTTGAAATAGGAAATTCGGCATGACGCCGTTGGATTTGTGGTTTTTTTACTTTGAAGCTTGAAATTTGGACTAGAAAATCCGGCATTAAGGCGCCGTTGGGTTGCATTTGAAAATTGAAGTTTTGGACTAGAAAGTTTGAATTTGAACTTGAAGCTTGAAGACTAGGAAATCCAGCATTATGACGCCGTTGGGTTGAATTTGACTCGAAAATCGAAACTTGAGTTTGGAAATTCCGGCATTATGGCGCCGTTGGATTTGGACTTGAAAATTGAGGTTTTGGATTAGAAGATTTGAACTTGAACTCGAAACTCGAAATTTGGACTGGAAAATCCGGCATTATGACGCCGTTGGATTTGAACTTTAACTTGGAAGAAGTAGGAAATCCGGCATTATGGCGCCGTTGGATTGCATTATGAACTTGAAAATTGGAATTTTGGACTCGAAAATCCGGCATTATGACGCCGTTGGATTGAACTTTGAATTTGGAACTTGGAATTTTGACTCGAAAATCCGGCATTATGACGCCGTTGGATTGAATTTTGAATTTGGCATTTGGAATTTGGACTCGAAAATCCGGCATTATGACGCCGTTGGATTGAATTTTGACTTTGAAACTTGGAATTTGGACTCGAAAATCCGGCATTATGACGCCGTCGGATTGAATTTGGCATTTGTGCGTGAGGCGTGTTTTAGGGTTTTGAATCAAATGGAGTGACACTCCTAAAGACCCTAAAATCGGCGATTTAGATGCATGAGGTTTGAATGATGCTCCTAGGGGTTGGGTTTCCTAGTTGGAGGCTAATTGGTTTTGGCAAGCTAGAACTCGAGGTTAGCCATTCACGCGTGCAAAGACACCCACACAATGCACAAGTAGCACGTTGTCACACTAATCATGAATATGAATGCGACATGCAAAGTTCTCAACCTAAGGTCGGTCTAAGTTTTGTATGATGCAAGTGGTCGGCTTTGGGTGTCAAAAGGTACTTGGCAAAGAGACGGATCCGGCGACAAGCTTTCACATTCCGCCTAAGGGAAGTGTGCGTCGGCAGACGGCCTCCATACTTGACATCGGGAATGTCAAGCAAATGCCAAGTTTTGGTAGGCGCGGAAATGGTCACACACTTTGGTCGGGAACCGTATGGAGAGTCACCATTTCGTTACCCCCGGGGCTAGCCCGAATGTAGAACACATCCGTTTGGGGAAAGGTAGAAATTCATTTTGCACAATATAGTTTTCGAAAAATGCATGAAATGCCTAGAAATTGAAATTGAAATCGTACTTGAATTTGTATTTGTAAAGCTCGTTTTTCGGCACTCGTTCACGAGGCATGGGAGCGTCCTTCCAGATGCAAAAATAGACTAACTCCCAACACGAAAAGTTGAGCAAAAGTGGGCGACAAGCCACTGTGAGCCATTGTCCTGGATGCAGGCAGTGGCGTTGGGCGCAGGGGTTGCGCCTGGCGCCAATGCTGGCATCCAGTACTTCGGCAGATCAGTGGCCGGTTGCTCGAAATTTGCTCGCATTTTCGATTTGAAACTAGAAAAATCCCCAGTGGAGTCGCCAGAATTGTAGGGGGGTTTTTTGTATTTTTCCCCCGTTTCCTACAAGGGGGGTTTTAGGAGGCCGGCCGGCTCGTTTAGAGAACTGTTTGAATTTTTGCACCTCGAAAGAGTCGCCACCAAACTTTATTTAAGGTCTTGTTTGGAAAGACCGCAAATGACTCTATTTTTGGATAAGGCCTTGAATCCTTGAAACGGATAGGTGAGATCCGGGCTCGGGAACGAAAATGCTTATTCGGCGAGCTTTAGAAATATTCAAGTACGTTGGCACAACATTAGTTCGAAAATAAACCCTAGATTAGACTATGTGGGTTTGAATTTTAGGGCAAAATAGAATTTCTAATTGTACGGTGGTCACTTTGATTTAAAGATTGATTTAAGGAACCTAAGGCCGGTTTGTCCAAAAACATCTTCGTTAAGCGTGATGTAACCTTTGTATTTTGTTGTATTTAGCATGTTGGTGATGAAAGCGATAAAGCACATAAAGCAACATCACGATACTAAATAAAGTGCGAAATTAGTAAATACAAGACCCCCTAAAAAAGGACTAGGGAGTAGGTCCACATTGCCTAGAAATGGACTAGGCAAGTAAAGATGCGGAATTGAAAGTGCGGAATTGAAATTGCGATATTGAAATTGCGGTTGAAAGTGCGATATTGAAAGTGAGATATTGAAAGTGCGATATTGAAAGGTGCGATATTGAAAGGTGCGATATTGAAATTGCGATATTGAAAGGTGCATAATTGAAATTGCGATATTGAAAGGTGCATAATTGAAATTTGTACTTGGGCACATGAGATTCGAACGCCAAGCGGCTCCTTAAAAATAAGTGTTCCCGACACGAATTCAAAGCCAAAAATCTCAACTTGGGAGAGGTTGCTCAACCCAAATATCCTAGATTTTGCCTATTAAACTTGAAATTGAAAGCTTGAATATTGAAATGTTTGAACTTCAAATGATTGAAATTTGAACTTGAAATTATTGAAATTTGTACTTGAAATGATCCTAGTTTAGGGAAATAACTATGAATAACCCTAAACATGGCAAGATCTTTGAAAATTAAAGACTTGAACTTGTATATTGAAAATGGAGTTTTGAATCTCAAAGACTAAACCTTTAAATGTTTAAAGGTGTTTATCTTTGATTACCCCATATTTGATGGTGATTCTAGCCCAAGAGATGATTGTAAACAACTTGGACATCCTTGAATCTTTGAAAATTGTATTTTGTATTTTGAAAAAGTTTGTATTTTTGGAAAACATGTGTGATTGTTGCAAGTGGTGTTTTTTATTGATTAAAAACACCAACTTGCTAATCATTTAGAAATCAAAGCAACATAGTATATTAGAATGGGATTCGGATTTACCTAGTTAGATTTAGGCAAGAGCTCCCAATTGCTTTAGATTTTAGGAATTTTGTATGTGTTTTTGAGGAGTTTTGAGTTGTATTTTGAGACGTAATGTCAAAATTACGACGTTGTATTGTTGTGCTCATCCTTTTTTCGATGGAAATGAGGGGTATTTATAGGAGGGAATGGTGCAAAACGCCAGCACAGGGCGCCAGGCCAGCGCAGTGCGCTGCTGACGTGGCTTGAATGCCGCCAAAGCAAGAACGGGGAATCGTCCTTGTTTCGTCTTGTACCATTGTACCTGTTGTACGAATAGTACTAGGTTTGGAGTTTTGTATTTGCTTGGAGGTTAAGGCATCGTTTAGCGTCTAAAAACAAGCCTTTCTCGGGTTTTTGAATTCCGGTTTTACGGGACGGGGCCCGGCATGCTCGGTTTTGTGGGTCGGCGCCCGAATTTGACTTGCCTTATATGATTTTGATTGGAAAAGGCTTAGTAAAACCAATGGGATGGTCTACTAGGTGAGATTGTACTTGGATTTTGAAATTGAATTTGGAAAATTGTATTTTGTACCGGGAACCAAAAGGGGAACGGTCTCGGGGGTTGGATTTTGGATCTTGAATTTAGAAATATTCTTAGCAATTGGGATATCCGCCTGGAGTTACTCCAATCACCTAACAAGGATAATGGTATCGTCATCATCCCAAAGGGGAGACACGAATTAGGTGTCTACAGTAATAAGAATCAAATGAATCCTTAGGTTCTTTAGTTCAAAGTTGGGAGCGGAAATGTCATTTTAGCTCTAAACATGACCTATAACGACCTAATGAGCCTTAAATGTGCATAAATAGATTCAAATGAGTTTTAGAAAGTTAAAACTATGTATATTAGTCATGTAATAAGAATCAAATGAGTCCTTAGGTTCTTTAGTTCAAAGTTGAGAGCAGAAATGTCATTTTAGCTCTAAATATGACCTATAACGACCCAATGAGCATTAAATGTGCATACGTAGATTGGAATGAGTTTTAGAAAGTTAAAACTATGCATATTAATCATGTAATAAGAATCAAATGAGTCATTAGGTTCTTTAGTTCAAAGTTGGGAGCGGAAATGTCATTTTAGCTCTAAACATGACCTATAACGACCTAATGAGCCTTAAATGTGCATAAATAGATTCGAATGAGTTTTAGAAAGTTAAAACTATGTATATTAGTCATGTAATAAGAATCAAATGAGTCCTTAGGTTCTTTAGTTCAAAGTTGGGAGCGGAAATGTCATTTTAGCTCTAAATATGACCTATAACGACCCAATGAGCCTTAAATGTGCATACGTAGATTGAATGAGTTTTAGAAAGTTAAAACTATGCATATTAATCATGTAATAAGAATCAAATGAGTCCTTAGGTTCTTTAGTTCAAAGTTGGGAGCGGAAATGTCATTTTAGCTCTAAACACCTATTTATAATTTATAATCACTGATTTATATGTTAATTAAAAAGTTAAAACCCGTCTATTTGATTGGTTTGCCATACAAAATCAGTTTCCTGAATCATACTATTGTTTGTTGAGCTTAAATGTGATCCTAGTTTCACCCATGCTAAATCCAAGCTAATCATTCAAGTGCTCACATATTGCATAGGTGTAGAAACCAGATGAACCGCGCAACATTATAAACCTGAAAACAATCATTTATCATGAATCAGTTGGGATTTGGGAAACATCAGACATCAGTGTTGCAGCATACTACCTCTAGTTGTCTTAAATCAGAAAACATATGACATCAACCTCTAGTTTTAGTTGTCAGAAATCAGAAAACAACATCAACCTCTAGTTTTAGTTGTCAGAAATCAGAAAGCAATCAAGACCGATTCTCACTATCATTATCACTTCAATCACCCCCCCCCCCCCCTTTTTACTCATACAAAGCCACAGATAGTGAACCTTCATTCTCAGAATCCCATTACAAGCAAAAGTTAACTTATAGCACACTTCCGTGAAAAAACTATGCAAATCTAGCAATTCCGGAACATTGAATCTTCGTCACAGTTGCATCTGAGCAGTTGTTTTGAAAGATAACACTGTAAGAATGCCAAACTGCAAGATGACTCAGATTTGACAAAGTCGGTAGGAATCAGAATTAAGAGCAGATGCTGAGTAGCGCATGTGTTCGGATCAGTTAAAGGGTTCTAGTGGTCAGAATATGCGGAAGCAAATTTTGAAGCTACATGTATACAGTCTAAGTAATCTAGCGTTATACAATATAGATTCAGGATCATTTGTTCAGCTTTGCGAATTTTGAACCTACAGGTATACAGTCTAAGTTAACTTGGTTTCTGCTTCAATGTTTCACGACCACACACATGAACTGAACTGCTTTATACAATATAGATTCAGGTCATTTGTTCAGTTGCTGCTTCTTTTCTTTCTTTAGTAACTTCAAGACCAAATCATTAATTGGTGAACAACTCAGGAAAGAAAACTATATGCAGATGATGCGTGACTAGTTCCTACAAATGTTCCTCATACGACATACTTAATTAAGACTATCTGTTAAAGGCACAGGGTGACTGATTATACGACTAGATCAAGGAGAGGCTCACTCATAAAGGATACTGATTTTCGGCTGGCCAAATGATTATAAATAATAGCACATGCATGCAAGGGTATATGCTTATTCTGATGACATTATCATTCTGCCAACATTTATTATTGATTCCAATTATTATTGACAGGGCACTGGAGTTACTGTGAAAACGAACCTCGCAATCCAAGTGCCGAGCAAACGAAAGAAGCAAAGCAGAAACAATAACATACAGAGCAGCAACAGAAGCAAACAGAGGAGAAGCGAACATCACAAAAGCCCGCCCCAACCTGTTAGTAAAATATTTGACCCGCGTTGACTAAGTGACTATTAAGGCGCGCTTATGTATGCCCCCCTCAACAAGGAGGCTACAATAGGGGTTTTTTCCACTAGTGCAAAATTCACAAATATTTAATTTAACATCATGAAAATTACAAATTTTGCGTTCGAAAAACTAAAACCTCTGAAAAGTCATAGTTAGGCTTCGAATTTAGGAATTCTGGGTTCGGCGTCAAATCTTTGATTTTTGTCAAAATTATAAAACGTCGTTTACATGCGAAATTCACTATAAAAATATAAGATTCCGACCATTATTGACAAAACTGCCTAAAAATCCTGCGAACATATAATTAAATAATCGCACGAATTTGCAATTAATTACATACACGAAATTAATCACCCCTTTAATTCATTGCAAATTTATAAAATTTAATTCATGTTAACTATAATTGATTATGGAATTAATTAGAGGCTCGTGATACCACTGTAGGGTTATGAATAATATAAACAATATAATTCATTCGGAAAAACCATAAAGCCAGGAATCCAAATTAATTTCCACATAGTCAATTAGCATAATTAGTATACATACAATGTGATGCGTGCCTTCCCTAGCTACTCCCGAACCGAACAAGAACAAGTATAGGACTCCAAATGTCGCCCCTCCGTAGAGTCCACAGCACGTTCGGATCCGCCTTAGATTCAACCAACTAGAATATTCTCTAAGGTTTTATGTGCACTCCGGAAACTCACAATAGTGATAGGCAATTATTAAATTCTCTCTTGAATTTAATGTGTTAGAATAGTTTATTGAATTGCATTATAAATTGTGATCATGAACTATATATTTATAGGGTGGAAATAGAGGAGTTTGAATTCTACTAGGAATCGATTAACTAAATCCATTAGGATTCTAGGTAATTAATAACATTAGAATTCTAGGGATAATCAAATACTAAGTATTTCATATTTACCTAAAACATCTGATTTCAGTAGAATTAGGAAAACACGATTACTTGACTCGTAAGCAACCTAGCCTGCCAAGGCTTTGCACGTGTGGACTTGAGCCCACGTTGCTTGGTCATGCAACACGCAGCTCGCAGCCCACGAATGGGCGTTGCTGCCTTGCTCGGCCCATGCCTTGCTGCTTCGCGCGGGCTTGCTTGGCGTTGGGCCTGGCGCTGGGCTTTATCATACTCCATAGTAACATATCATATTCTTTTGCAAACTTTGAAATAGACAAATTATGAATCAAAATTACGGCCAACTAGCCTTTGAACACTTTTGTCCTATTTTCTTGTGGAACCAGTGGGCACTGAACTCATGTAAGGCTGTAAGGGCAGGCATCAGCTATATCTGCAGACTGGTTAAACTTGAGGCGAACGCTCGACGAACGAGAAGAACAATATTCAGCTCCAAGTTTGGCTATTCAGAACCCTCATAAAACATACAGAGAACTCATCACATCGGGATCGAGTCACCATTGCCTGACTTTACAACTAACATAAACCAATTATGTAATTTTCACCAGTTTTACTCTTACCATATATAAACCACATAACAGAAAACTATAGATTTGGAAAGGAAGGTTTATTTTTCTCATGAGTTAAGGGGATAGAGGGCGGGCAGCAGATGCAACTCAGGCAAGTGGTAAGCTTAAACAAAGAAAAAACAGCCAACTAAATTGTTTCAAACGAGCTACCTAACAAAAACTAAATCTGTCGGGGGGATAAATTGCTGGCACAAGCATTGGGGACTTAATCACAGTCTGCAGACCTTTATGTGGAGTGACTACCATGAAATTGTCCTTTCATCGTGAGCTGGTCCAACCTATGCTTTTGGTAAGCAGCTAGTACATATGCTCTTTAATACTGATTGTTTTATTCAGCTTAAGCCAAAGTGAGCTCTTACCTTTCTATTTAAGATAAGAGAGTGATAAACAGAGTTGTAAATTAGGTGCAAACGCAAAGCAGCCAAAGTGACAATAATGTAGCGCAAAAGTGGTAGGTTGAGTCCTTACATCCTCAATTTGCATGGTATAAGGAGTTAATTCCATTGCTGTAGGAAAATGCAAGTGCCCTCCAAAACTTTGAGTATACAAGCTGGCATGTTAAAATTTACAAGACAAGTTAGCATATGACACAATCAAAACACAGATAAAAGTTAATGTCAGCAATACATGCATGGGAGCACAAAGAAATATTGAAACAAATGGTTGAAATTTGGAATACATGTCTTAATACCAATACCATCATCAACACCACCAACATACCTAACAAGCTAAATAAGCTAACTGCAAACATCAGCTATTCATAGAAATTGAACATGGATAAACAAGATTAGTGAACAAAGATGATACCTATGGTACAGTTTGAGGTCGCACAAGATCCGACACCAATGCTTCAGCTATATGAGGCACAGAGATTTCTGCCCAAAAGTTTTAATCTGCAAAAAGAAAAATCTTTAATAATGAGACCCCCAAAGATGGAAAATTTTAGTTGATAGCAGTACTAGACAAATAAACTAATTTCTAAAGAGCTTGGATTTTTTTTTTTTTTTTTTTTGGGGGCATGCCTCCCACCGAACAATTTAAACAATCTTGATATCCTGAACACCAAACTCTTAAACGCAAGAAACAAAAAAATCAGCTAATTTTATTTTAATTTAATAAATCAAAATTATAAGTCATTTTGAAAATGATTTTATTGAAGTAATTTGGCAATAAAATAATCCGGAGTTGAGGCATCATATACATACTCCGTAATGGAGAAATAGTACCACTAATCCAATTTCCCAGATATATGAGCAAAATTTAATCGAAAATAGTACATTAATCAGAGTAGATTAATTACAGTTCAGCCAAATATGTAAAAGTACCATTCTTTCACACGCATAATCTCCAACAACACAAACCCACAAATCTCATGCATAACAATAACCTCAACTCACTGCACCCCACTATTGCAGAACGGGAATAGGTAATTTCAAAACCCGGAAACACACCAAACCCATTCAAATCACGAAAAACCCCTCAATTCCGATTAATTACTTCAAAAATTGTAGAAAATTAAATCGATAGAGCAACTAACCTTTCAATTCGGATTAAAGTTTGAGTGAATCTTTCAATTCTGGTGAATTTTCGAGTGAAGAACCGATCGATGTGAAAGCAACAGCTTGATGGGCGGCAACTATGGTGGGTAGTATATTTTGGTTATTTTTTCTGATTTATTTTTCTGATCAAGTTAACATTCCCCCTTAACCGGAGTAGTACGCAGCGGAGACCGGAGAGCGGAGAGTAATGGAGATTGAGCGCCAGAGGTTCTTTGTTTGGATTGTATTTTTTATTTATTTTCTAAAGTGGAGACTAAGGGAGGTCGTGGGTTTAGTGGTTTGGATTTGGGCTTAAATGAATCGACCTTCTTAGATCCGACTTAGTGGTAAAGGAAATAATGCCCTTGGTCCAAGTATGCATATAATATTAAGTCTAATAAATGCGGTTCAGTATTAATTAACAAGTTAATAATTCAGTGAGATCAAGTGAGCTGAATGCCTAGCTAGAGGCCGCTTCAGTTCAAGTGGAATTAATTATATTAATCCACAGCTTACTCTTGACTGAACCCGTAGGGTCACGCAAATAGTATGTAAACGGATCAGGTATTTAATGGAATTAAATACTCCATCTATGGATATTCGGAATCGACGGATCTTGGTTTCAGTGGGAGCTGAGATCGTCACAAGCAAGAAATGAATACTCCGGAAACGATGATATTGCCGGAAACGGAAATATGGATCGTATCGGAAATATAAATATTATCCAAGTCGTAGATGTTGCCGAAAACGGAAACATGGTACGTATCGGAAAATATTATCGGAAATGGAAATATTGCCGGAATCGGAAATATTGCCGGAAACGGAAATATTGTCAGAATCGGAAATATTATCGAAATCGGAAAATAGTTTCGGAAACGGAAATATTAAATATTTGTTCGAAACGGAAATTAATTCCGGAATCGGAAATATTAAATATTGTTCGTATCGGAAATGAATTCCGAAAACGGGAAAAGCGTATCGTACGAATTAGCATCGGACGAGGCTTGCTAGACGAAGGCCCAGCACGAGGCCAGGCCAACGCCCAGCAAGCCGCACGCCAAGTGCTCGGCCAGGCCCAACGCAAGGCCAGGCCCAGCCAAGCAATGGCGGGCGCGCACGAAGCCCATGGGCTGCGAGGCCGCATGCGCTGTGCGCTCGGCGTGGGCCGCAAGGCCTGCGTGCGGGCGTGCATGCGTGCGTGTGCTCGTGTTTGTAACGAATCCTAATCCTATCGGAATTCGTGCATTGATTAAATCCTAATCCTAAAAGATTAAATTTATTATTTAGAGTTCTAATAGGATTCTAATTAATAAATCCATATCCTAGTAGGATTATAATTCCTTTCCATAAACTCTATTAATAGGTGCCTAGGGTCACATATTTACATCGAGATTTGAAGTATTCAAAAGGTAAGATTTTCAAGCAAAAATCAGCCAAACACTTGCAACCCAAATAGCCGAAAATCCTAGTAACCTTAAGGGCGATTCTAGTTGGTCAAGCTTAAGGCGGATCCGGACGTGCTGTGGACTATCTACGGAGGGACGACACTTGGAGTCCTAAAGACTTGTTCTTGTTCGGTTCGGGCGCAGCTAGGGAGGGCACGCTACAAAGTGTATGCATCTGAATTATGCTAAATGATTATGTGTAAATAATATGTTTCCTGGCTTTATGGTTTTTCCGCATGATTTATGTTTATTCATATGTATCATAACCTAACAAGTTGGGCCTTGCGCAGTTGGTTGTTATAAATCCAAGGATTATGTTACATCGTTTATAAATAGGTCCGAAATATTTTTTTTTTTTTGGCGGAAATCTTCAATATTTTGTCGGGCTTGTTTCAAGTTTAATTGCTTCGACCTTATTAGGTTCGATGCAATATACATGGTAGAATTTCAAAATTCTTCAAATGCTTCGATCTCAAAAATAGTGCCGAAGCAAATGTAACTTAATGCTTCGAGCATATTTAGGTTCGAGGCATATAAGGTGAAGCAACATATCTTTTTTGTACTAGTGTGTCACATAACCTTCCCTCCTGAAGGGCGTGCTTCAATGCAAAGATCGCCACATCGGGTTGCAAGTTAGGGTGTTGGTCGATTCTTTCATGAACCCGGCCATGAAGTCCAGAAGTCTTTCACCTCTATCCTGCTGTATCGAAGTGAGCTCAACAGTGGTTCGCTCGGGGCGGTTGTTCTGACAAATTGAACTAGGAATTTCTTGCTCAAGTCCTCGAAGTTGACGATCGAACCTTTCGGCAACGATCTGAATCATTCTACCGCCACTCCGGTTAGCATAGTTGGGAAATATTTGCACCAACATGCTTCAGATTGGGGGCTCAGTTACATCTGTTGCTCGTAAGAAATTATGTGGTCTCGTGAATCGGTTGTCCCGTTTTATGTCAAATGTGCTGGCAACCTGACCTTCGGGATTTCCTCCTTGACCAATTGTTCAATGAATTGGGAGGACGTCGGCGTCATTACCTTTTTTCCTAGCCTTGCTCTGACTCCTCTGCTCCCTGAGGTTTTCGTGTGGGAGTGCTCGGTGCACGACGGGGGCTAGGAGTTTGGTCGTGCCTCCTCTTACTTGGATCTGCTTGATTCTCCAATTCTCTCTTGCACCGAAGGCCTTAGCCTACTGAGCACTATACTTCGGATCCGAGTAGGCCGACTCGCAGTTGTCCCGTTACTTCAGAAAGTCCGCGGGGTCGGCGACCTGAACCAATCTGGTTAATTTTGGGTCTTTTCCCGGGTGTTCCAGGTGCGTTCTATCCACAGAGATGTGAGGTAGGTCCTTGTCATCGATGGGAGGGTTCGGAAAGATCCTGAAGGTTCAACGCTCGGCTGGGTATCCAGGTTGAGATGTCTCCTTACTCTTCGGTGTGCTCGACGGTCATTTCTCAAGTTATAATCCTTTTCATTGAAAAGGAACTTTTTCATTATAGTTATGGCCGCGATCATCTCTTCCCGTGTAGGGACCCGAGGTCTGGAGGCCACTGTGTGTGTGTGTTGTCCGACTTGGTTGTTGACGCACTTCTGATTGTGGGCGCACTTCAGATTGTGGACGCATTTCTGATTTGGACTCTGAGTCCGTGTGTGACTGAGAGTTTCCATTTTGGAGGCAAACTGGTTGAATTTTCACTGCTTTGTAGTATCTTCCCCACAGACAGTGCCAAATTGTTCCGGTGTTGAAACAATGGGCTTCAGATTGAAGGTACTACTGTAGATGAGGAAGATCTTGCTTGTTTGATTGTGTGAAGCCCAAATATACTTGCACAATGACAAAATTACTAGCCTCGCGGGTGTTTCCGAGGGAATCTCCTCCGATGCCTAAGTAAGTACTTATTCGGATTCTAGAGAAAGTTCTCTTGAAATATAAGTGTTTAGGCAATAAATTGGATGTACCATGATACATGTGCTTTGGCGGCATATATATATAGTTTGTGTAGTAAATGCTAATAGGGCATTTATTGCCAAGTGGGCCTTGGGCCACTTGAATGGGGCATAGAGTCAATGCTAGGTGGAGCGTTATGTTGAGTTTTGGTTAGGTGGGCTTTTGGGCATTGGGCCCAATTGGGAGTCAATTAGGCACCCAAATAAGACTTTTTGATGGGGGACACCAAAAGTGTCATTGCCGTTATGCCCTTAGCTGTTCCTTTATATAATAGAGAAAAAATAAATACTCAAATATGAAGATTAGAAAGAGATCCAAATTAAAATATACTTCCTCCGATTTTTAATACTCGCAACATTTGTGATTTTTACACTATTCACATATTCTACTTTGACAATTGTTAGTGTTTTAAAGCATAGTCATGCAGAATCTTGTTAGATTCGTCTTAATGTGTATTTTCAAAATATTAACTTTTTATATTTTTTAACTTAAAGAGAATTAAAGATAATAATAATCAAAGTTGTGCATTGGAATACGTAAAAGTGACAAACATTGCGAGTAAAAATTGTTTGGGCTCCCAATTGAATATTAATTGGGCCACTAAGTCCAAAGCCCAATGGCTCAAAACAGCAACATCAAACCTGCCACAAACCAACATGGCTATTCAGCCATCAACCAAGGACCAAGGCCCAATAGCAATAAATGACCTATGGGCATTTATTATGCAAACACTATAAATAGGCCGCCAAGGCTCACACCTCAAGGTACGTCCAATTTACCGCCTTAAGACTACTCTTCTAGAGAACTTCTCTCTAGAATCCGAGCATCGTTCTTACTTAGGCATCGAAGGGGCTTTCCTCGGAAACACCCATAAGGCTAGTGATTTTACTCTTGTGCAGGTGAATTCGGACTCGACTCATTCAAGCAAGCAAGATCTTCAACACACACAAAAGGGCCTTCATTCGAAGCCCATTTTTTCCACCTTTACAACACCGGAACAATTTGGCGCCGTCTGTGGGGATCTTTATTTTCTTCCTCAGCCTCGGAACCGTCTCCTAGTTTAGGCTTTCGGATGGCGGTGTGGCAGGTTCTTCTTGCAACCTCTTGATCACCTCTAATTCGTTCGACAAATCCTGCGTCCGAGACGTATATCATCAGCTGATGGTATGTGGATCGGATTGCTTGCATTTTGTGAATCATGGTTCTCCCCATGATGACATTGTATACTAAGTCGCAATCCATCACTAGGAATTCGTCTCGGAGAGTTTTCGCTGCTTGGCCTTCGCCCACCGTAACTGGTAGGGTGATCTTTTCCCGAGGGATAGCTGCGGATCCGTTGAATCCGATCAGGGGGTAGCTAACTTTCGTCAGCGATTCTTCTGACTCCTCGAGGATCAGCTGCTCGAAGCAATTTCTGAAGATGATGTTGACGGCGCTTCCTCCGTCAACCAGCACTCGGTGTACGTTGTGGTTGTTGAGATCCATGGAAATTACCAAGGGATCGTCATGTTTGTATTGGACTCCGAAGCAATCATCAGCAGTGAAAGTCATGTTCGGGGGGTGTGGTTGGCTATCTCCCACGGCGCTGAAGTTCACTCGATGGGAGAGAGCTCTTAGGTGTTTCTTGCTGGCCTAGCCAGACCTCTGCCCTCCGAACACCACCAGGATGTCATTCTTCTTCTGCCCTGCGGCTTCGTAAACCCTTTTCTGGGATTGCTCATGCGGTTTGCCGCTTGCGGCCTTTTCCTTTTCCTCCCTTCGGTCTAACAAGTATTGTTTCAGGTAGCCTCGGCGAACGACGTCCTCAATGTTATCTTTCAGCGAGTTGCATTCCTCGGTGTGGTGACCAAAGTCATCGTGAAACTCGCACCATTTGTTCTTTTTTCTCCGAGCTGGGTTGGACTTGAGCTTCCCTAGTAGCTTCCACTTCTCATCATTTCTGTTGAGGCTGAAAATTTCTTTTTGGGGCAGAGCTAATGGAGTGTAGTTAGTGTATTTGGGTTGAAGTTCACCCCTTCTCCCGTCTTTCTTCGGGCTCATATCTCTAACTCCCACTTTCTCTTTCCCTTTCCTTGAGCTGCCCTCGGGCTTGCTCTGGTGGTTTTTCGTATCTCTCGGATCCGACGATCCTTTCAACCTTGCAGCAGCTTTGTTGAACTCTTCGGTTCTGATGAATGCATCAGCCATTTGGAGCACGTCGGCTACTTTGGAGGGGTTTTTCATCGAAAGTTTGTCACGGAATTTCCCCTCCTGGAGTGCGTGCTTTAAAGCGAAGATGGCCACGTCTGGCTGCAAGTTTGGTATGTTTGTTGATTCCTTCATGAATCTGGCCATGAATTCCCTTAGACTTTCGTCTCTTTCTTGTTGGATTGAGGTTAATTCTGCAGTGGTTCGTTCGGGGCGATTGTTGCTCACGAACTGCGTGCAGAATCTCTTCTTCAACTTCTTCCAGCTTTTGATCGATCCCTTCGGCATCGGTCTGAAACACTCTTCCGCCACTCCAGTTAGCGTGGTTGGGAAATATTTGCACCAACATGCTTCGGAGTAGGGGCTCAAGAACATTTGCTGCTCATAGGAGATGATGTGATCCCTCGGATCCGTGGTTCCGCTGTATGTCAGGTGGGCCGGCAGTCTGACCTTTGGGATTTCTTCCATGATCAGCTCATCCGAGAAAGGGGATGACGTTGGGGTCATGATTCTTTTCCCGAGTCTAGCCCTGATGCCTTCGCTTGCCGGGGTTCTGTGGTTAGAACGCTCGGGCGTACGACGGGGGCTAGGGGTTCGATCATGCCTCCTGTCTCTTCTTCTTTCTCGGCTACTGACCTCGGGCCGTTCGCTGGATCTACTTGATTCGCCTACCCCAAGCGTTGAATGGATCGAAGGTCTTAACCTCGAATGGACCGAGGGCCTCAACCTGCTGAGTACCGAGCTTCGGATCCGAGTGTTAGGGGCAGTCGATCCGCTTTGTAGAGCTGTTGGGGTAGGTGTTGGTTTTGCAAACCAATTTGGTTGTTGTTGTGCCCTTTTTTGGGTTTCCCACGTGCTTTCCATCCATCTCGACGTTAGGTGTGTTCCTGTCAAGGGAGGGAGTTCTCGTTCGGGTCTGGACACCTCTACACTGAGCTGGACGTCAAACGAATTCAAAAAGGGTAGAGGTGCCCTTTTTTGGGTGTCCCACGTCACAAGCTGGATGTCAAAGCTGAAGCTCGACCAATCAAACAGAAAAAAAGGAATTACTCCTCGGAGTAGAACAAAGCCATCGCCGAAGAGGTAAAGAAGTTGCAAGAGGCTGGATTCATCAAGCCATGCATGTACCCCAAATGGTTGGCCAACGTGGTAATGGTCAAGAAAGCAAACGGTTCTTGGCGAATGTGCGTGGATTTCACAGATCTGAACCAAGCCTGCCCCAAAGACTGTTATCCCCTACCGAGGATAGACCAATTGGTAGACTCTACAAGCGGCCACGCACTGCTCAGCTTCATGGACGCCTTTTCAGGGTACCATCAAGTATTCATGCACCCCGATGACAGGGCGAAGATAGCATTCATCACGAGTGCAGGAGTGTTCAACTACAAAATGATGCCCTTCGGCTTGAAAAATGCCGGCGCTACCTACCAAAGGATAGTTGATCACGTCTTCGCCGATCAGAAGGGGAGGAACGTCGAGGTTTATGTGGACGACTCCATCGTAAAAAGCATCAAAGAAGAGGACCATGTCAAAGACTTGGCCGAGACCTTCGGAAATCTGAGGAAATACAACATGAAACTGAACCCGAAAAAGTGTGTCTTCGGGGTGAAGTCAGGAAAGTTCCTCGGATTCATGGTAAGCGAAAGAGGAATCGATGCAAACCCGGACAAAGTCCAAGCAGCATTGGATCTACCCGAGCCGAGGACCAAGAGAGACGTGTAGAGGCTAACCGGCAGGTTAGCCGCATTGACAAGGTTCATATCAAAAGCCTCGGACAAAGGAGCCCCTTTCTTCAAAGCGCTAAAACCAAAAAACTTCCCCGGAGGAGAAGCAGAGCCAATCAAGAAAAAGGGCGTCCCGATGAAAGTGGATCCCGAGCTGGTATGGGAACAAGAGCAAAAAGAGGCTTTCCAACAGCTTCGAGCCCACCTAGCCCAACTGCCGACACTGGCCAGGCCAAAAGAAAGGGAAACCCTATATTTATATGTGGTAGTCAGCCCCGGGACCGTCAGTGCAGTACTCCTTCAGGAAGAAGAGAAAAAGCAACAGCCAATTTACTTCACCAGCCGAACACTCACAGGGGCCGAAACCCGGTACCCACTCATTGAGAAAGTTGCGTATGCAGTGGTAGTAGCTGCACGGAAACTGAGGCCATACTTCGACTCTCATCAGATCACCATACTGACCGACCAACCGCTCGAGAAAGTACTTGACAAAATAGAGAGGTCGGGAAGATTGGCTGCATAGGCCTTCGAGCTATCCGAATTTGGCATCAAATATCAGCCGAGGACAGCCATCAAGGCACAGGCACTCGCAGACTTCTTGGCCGAGTGCTCATACCAAGAGATGTTGGATGATACGAAAAGCACTTGGGAGGTCTTCACTGACGGATCTTCCACAGTAAACGGCTCGGGAGCAGGAGTTGTATTAATCCCCCCAACAGGGAAAAGCATAGAGTACGCATTGAAGTTCGGCTTCAAAGCAACTAACAACGAGGCCGAATATGAGGCCGCGATCGCGGGGATAGAACTTTGCTTATCCCTGGAGGCCGAACATATTTGTCTCAAAACTGATTCCCAGCTTGTAGCCAACCAGATCCGAGGGGAATATGAGGCCAAGTGGCCCAGCATGACAGCTTACCTAGGAAAAATCAAATCCTTAACTTCAAAGTTAAGATCCTTTGAAGTCATCCTCATTCCCCGAGGACAAAATACGCAAGCTGGCGCACTGTCAAAACTCGCAAGCTCAACACTCATCGACCTAAATAGGTCGGTCCACGTGGAGGTTCACAAAGAAAGGAGCATTGATTTTCCACCCCCCACAGTATGCAGTTTACGTACCGAGCGTAGCTGGATGGACGCAGTAATTGCATACAAAGAAAGGGGAGAACTTCCCGAAGACAAGCTACAGGCGAGAAAGCTGAAAAGATTCAACAAATGGTTCATCATTGACGCCAAAGGAGAGCTCATGAGGAAATCATTCTCTGCCCCATTGCTGAAGTGTGTGGGTCCAACCGACGCTGACTACATCCTAAGGGAAATCCACCTCGGAATATGTTGAAACCACATCGGAGGCAGGACATTGGCACACAAAGCACTTCGGGCCGGATACTGGTGGCCCACCATGGTTTCCGAAGCAAAACAGATGGCGAGGAAATGCGAGAAGTGCCAAAAATTCGCACCAGCTATCCACCAGCCAGCTCAAACTCTACAATCAACACTATATCCCTTACCATTCGCACAGTGGGGGTTAGACATCATTGGTCCCTTCCCCTCAGCTGCGAACCAAAAAAAGTGGCTGATTGTAGGAGTCGACTATTTCAGCAAATGGATCGAAGCCGAAGCCGTTTCCTCCATCACCGAACCACAGGTTCGCAAGTTCATTTGGCAGAACATCATTACAAGGTTCGGCATACCAACACTAATGGTCTTCGACCACGGAAAACAGTTTGACAACACCCCGCTGCAAAAATGGTGCAAGCGATTCGGCATCCACCTAGCTTACTCAGCAGTCTGCCACCCACAAAGCAACGGACAAGCCGAAGCTGCAAACAAACTCATTCTCAACGCACTCAAGAAAAGAGTCGAGGATGAAAAAAGGAATTGGCTAGAAGAGCTACCTGGAACGTTATGGTCCCTTCGGACCACCGAGAAGGAAGCCACTGGGCAAACACCATTCCATCTAGTATACGGATCCGAGGCTTTCATCCCTGTGGAAATCGGAACATAAAGTTTGAGGATCCAGGCATACAACAAGTATGATGGACTCCAAGGAGAAAGCAACGACCAACTTCTGTCCGAAGCTCTCGACCTACTAGATGAAGCTCGGAACGATGCTAGAACACTCAACGCAGCCTACTTACAGAGGGTCAACAAGCATTACAATCGAAGAGTCAACGCCAGACCTCTAAAGGTCGGCGATCTAGTACTCAAAAATGCCGCCTCATTTCAGAAAGGACGGATCCATGGCAAACTCTCAGCCACCTGGGAAGGACCATACATCATCCATTCCGAAAAAAGGCCGGGCACTTTTATGCTAAAACAGTTAGATGGAACAATCTTGAAGAACCATTGGAATACCGATGTTCTCAAGAAGTATTTTGTATGATCTCTGTCTGTAATCCAAGTAAGTTGTTTAATGAGAAGAGGAAAGCCTTTGGCACCATGTGTTTCATTAAAGCTATCTCTACATTTCAAATTCATTGTCCTTTTATATACATGCAGCCTCGGATCTGATCAATCCGAGACTATAAACAGGTTGACTTTGCCCATTCCTTGATAAAATGCAAGAAATGACCAAATCATGCACCTCAGGGCATCGTCCAGAATCCTCGGATTCGCGATACCTCGATAAACCTTGTTCGCAACAAACAGTCGCTCAATCAAGTTATAAAACTTCGGCTCAGATCCATGTATCGCCAAAGTCATAACTAAGAGGCAGACTAGCGATCTCTTGCCCAGGTTTCCGAACCACAAGAGATCGGAAGAACAATTCAGACCTCTTAGCAGATCGACAGATCTGAAGAGTCTGGAAACTTAAGAGTCTCTTAGCAGATCTACGGATTTGAAGAGCTCGAAAAATACAAGAGTCTCTTAACAGATCTACGGATTTGAAGAACTCGAAAAATACAAGAGTCTCTTAGCAGATCTACGGATTTGAAGAACTCGAAAAATACAAGAGTCTCTTAGCAGATCTACGAATTTGAAGAACTCGAAAATCTACGGATTCAAAGACAGACTTAAAGCTTCGGAAGTGCAAAAAAGTTGAAAAGAGGCAGCCAAATAACAAACACTCATTTTTCATTCAATATTCGGGGGAAGTACAAATACATCAAACAGCTCGGTGCATACCCGAGGACCCTAAAAAATTGAAAACAAAATGAAACAGTTAAAAACGGCAGCCATCAACAGACAATACCGGCCTACCGAAGTACTATGAAAGCAAAAAGAAATAAGTACAACGCAACGCCGAGGCAAAAGGGGGAAAGGCAAGCACACATTCGGAAGTCCTCAACTGGAACCAACCGACTCTGAGGAAGACGACTGCCCGAATCCCTAACTCTTGGGAGTTTCAGAAACAGCCCCCTGAGGAGCATCTTTTGAAGAACCCCCAGCAGTGGTGTCACCTTCGGTATTCACCTTCTGAGCCCGAGCCTCTGCAAGAGCAGCTTGGCGTTCAGCTTCGGCTTCATCTCGGTCAGCCTGGCATTCCACCATGTGGTCCTGGGCCCGCATCCAGAGAGGAACCTTCTCATTCCAAGGGAAATGAGGCATGTGCTTCGCAAACATGCGCTGAGCGCCCAGGATACCATTCAAGTACTGTTCTCTACACTGATCAGCAGTATAGAGGTCAGCTCTGTCCTGCTCCAGCCTCCGAATGTACTCATCCTTCTGTCGGATCTTCAGCTGAAGAACGGGCACCTTGTCAGCTTCATTCTGGATCAGCTCCCGATTCTTGACAAACTGCTGGAGCCTCGCCTCCGCATCCTTGCTCTCCTTATCAGCCGCCTCAAATTTAGACTTCATCTCCTTGAGAAGTCTATCCTTTTCTTCAAGTTCGCCCGCGAACTTGGTGGCCATATATTTATTCTCCTTGTTGAAGGAAGCTATCTTCTCAGCATCCTCTTCAACTTGGAAGGTGAGCTTGCCAACTTCGGCCCCGATCTCCTCCGCAATAGCTCTAGCCTCGCGACTGTACTTGAGATACAGTTGCTTGACTTCCACAAGCTCGGAGAGTAGCTGCCTAGCCTTCAGGTCCAAAATAGGAATATCACGAGCATAAGCCTCCTGATATTTCTTCAGTTTCCTCTCCTCAATCGAGCTTCACTCGGAAGCGAACGAGGACCAGAAAACAGCCTGGAAAGAAGAAAAGATAAGCAAAAATCGGAGAAGAAGCATAAACAAGGAGACAACACGAAAAGAATCCCAACACTTACCTCATTCAAGTATTATTGGGCCATCATAGCTGGATTCCTCTCTTCGGCCCCAGGAACCCTCCACTGCGGATTAGCCCGAAGCAGGTTCTCCCTAGCAGCTTCGGGACCCACCAACGAGCCCACATGAGCTAAAGGATCCTCCCCCAGAACCGAAGGCCTAGCATACTGAGCCATCGCTTCTCTCACTTCCTCGGGAATTCGCTTCAGTGGAACATCTGAGCAAGGATCGGCATGGATCAGCCTATCCAGAGCCGAAGTAGAGGTAGAGCCCAAAGTTTCATGACGCCTCTTCTTCCCCTTGCCCTGTTCAGGTTGTTCCCCCGCAAATTCAGCAGAATGGACAGTCTGCTCGGCCACCGAAGCCACGGGAATCTCAACATCGGGACCCGTAAGATCCACCATCACCTTATCTGGACTTCTCTCCCTTTCGAGAGGGACGTCAGCCGATTTCTCTTCTTCCTCGGCCACGATGGGGACATCCGAGCCAAGAACAGAGTCGGTCTCGAGCGCCTCCACCGCCTTGGTGATATCTTGGATCACGGCCCCCGTAGGAGTAGACGGATTCAACGGAGAAGGGATAGCAGCCTCCTCAGCCAACGGCTGATCAACGGGCGGCAGCTCCGAAACCACCACACTCTTTAACTTCTGCCCTGGAAAGGGCATGAAGTGAAGAAGGTTCTTTGGAGGAGGCATATCTTCCAAAGTCGTGTCCTACAAAAGCAACCATTCAAAGGTCAACTTCGGAAAAGAAAAAAAAAGAGGCCAAGAAAGTCACTGGATCAAAGCCATACCTTCTCCGAAGTCTGAGAAGCCTTCGCCTTCTTCGGATGCGCAGAAGACCTCAGAAGAGTGCTACCTTTTTTCTTCCTCTGATCCTAAGAAAGGAGATCGAGGGTCAATAAACCAGAAGAAAACGAGGAAGAAGGAATAAAGACAAAAGGTGAAGTACCCGGTTCCTAGATAAAGAAATATCTATCCGAGCCGGGGATGAAACCGAAGGAACGGCACGCGGCGCAGCGTCAGTCCCAAGACCCTAAAAAGATGGTCCAGGACCAAGACGTTAGCCGACGGCCAACCAAAAAGGAGTAAAAGACGAGTAAAACCGAGATAGAAACACTCACCGGGTCCGAAGTTGTCCGAAGGGGAGGAAGCACGACCTTCACTGGAACAGCTTCGGGAGAAGAAGCTGAATCAAACGGATCGGCTCGAACTTCAGAAATCCGAGCAACACCCGAAGGAGACAACACGTAATCCTTCAGACGAGGATTGCGAGGATTCTCTTTCCCGAACTTGTACTCAGGAGTCGAGTCGTGAATAGTTCGCAGATCCAGGGAAATGCCCGGAATCTCAGGATCGATACGACTAAAACCGTATTCTGCAAAACAAATTACGAAACAAGTCAATAAATCGAAAAAAGAGAGGAGGCCAAACTCACTGAAACACGGTCCCAGCCGAAGGACACCTACCCCTGTCAAAAATCCTGTTGAGACCGGCGGCAGCAAGAATGTCCTCCCGCAAAATGTAGTTAAGGTTCGGGAGCCAGCTAGACGGCAATTTGTAATTATCCTCCCGAGCCAGAAACCACTGGAGGAGATCCACGTAGTGCTGATGACTCCGATCCGGAGAAGCCACCCCCACCATGTCAGGATCAGGCTTCACGAACCACTTAGGAGGACGATAGAAGTAGGGATGCTTCGGATCCGTCGGAACGCGAACGAGCAACCACTCCGTCTTCCAATTATGGTCGGAGCTAAGGTAAGGGTAAGCCGCAATATAGTTCGGCTCGCCCCTTTTCCGAGACTTCTTATTGACGATGGTCCACCAACCATACCCATCACCCTTGGAAGCATGGTCGAAAGACAGATCGTGAAGATCTCTAAAAACGGAGACAGAGCAGGGAAAATTAACAAAATCGCACACCCATCGAAATCCGATGATGTGCCTCATGGACTTGGGAGTAAGTTGGGCCAAACTGATGTTGTACGACACCAGGAGCTCGGAAATGAACGGATCCAAGGGAAAACGAGACCATTCTCCAAGTGATGAGTGTACACAGAGATGAACCCCTTCGGCGGATGAGTCACCCGAGGACGCTCCTGTTCGGGAAGTTCACACCATTACCCCAAAGCGTGCTGGATTCCATATAGCTCTTCGGCCTTCCGATGGTAGGCCCCCAGCTTGGCCTCCACCAACCAGTCACCACTTACTGATCTCCAGCGGACCATCAATCTTGGTGGTCTCATGCAAAATCGGAGCAAGCTTACCCTTCGGGTCAGCTTCAACCCAATGAACGGGAAACTCAGAATAAGGACGACGGTGACCAGAAAAACCAGCCTTCTTACCAGAAGCAGCGCGTTCAGACCCACCAGATCCTCCAACAGCACCATCCTTGGTAGCATCCCAACCAGTCGAACGTTTCTCCACCACCTTATCCGAAGGCCAGCCCTTCGAGGATTTCTGTATCCTTTCCGAAGGCACATCCTCCCTCTCACTCGAAGAACCAACGACGAACTTGCCCTTGCCTTTGTTCTTCGCCATAGTTACAGATTCTAAAAGTCTAGGGTTCAGAGTGAGGAGTAGAAGAAAGAGCAAGAAAAAGAAGAAAATTCGCAAGCAAGTTACCTTTTTCCAAAGCGGAATTCGCGGACAAAGCAAACGAGACAAGTTCCCGAAGACAAAAGCTAACTGAAAGCCGTAGATTTGAAGAAACTCGAAAGCTGCGATCGTTGGAAAAAGAAAGGAATTTTGTGTGAAAGACAGAAAAAGTAAAGGTTTGAAGGAAATCTTGCGTCCAGTATTTATAGAGAAAGAAAGGGCGCACCAACTTCTTTCAAACCCACGATCTCCACAATTCAAAACAAGTCCCAACACTTGTCATTAATGCAAGTCACCTCTTTTCAAAAAAGAGAGGGAACTTTTGGACTTCTGACAGCTGGAAACCCACCGATTTAATTTTAAATGGATCGGGTCTGGGGGGCATGTTGTTTGGGCTCCCAATTGAATATCAATTGGGCCACTAAGTCCAAAGCCCAATGGCTCAAAACAGCAACATCAAACCTGCCACAAACCAACATGGCTATTCAGCCATCAACCAAGGCCTAAGGCCCAATAGCAATAAATGACCTATGGGCATTTATTATGCAAACACTATAAATAAGCCGCCAAGGCTCACACCTCAAGGTACGTCCAATTTACCGCCTTAAGACTACTCTTCTAGAGAACTTCTCTCTAGAATCCGAGCATCGTTCTTACTTAGGCATCGGAGGGGCTTTCCTCGGAAACACCCCCGAGGCTAGTGATTTTACTCTTGTGCAGGTGAATTCGGACTCGACTCATTCAACCAAGCAAGATCTTCAACACACACAAAAGGGCCTTCATTCGAAGCCCATTATTTCCACCTTTACAACACCGGAACAAAAATAAACGGAGAAAGTATAAAAAATAAAAAAGACAGAGAG